>NC_064648.1:189006368-189310535 GCF_023864345.2 Schistocerca serialis cubense
TTATTATGTCAAGAGGGTAATGTCATAAAAATGAAAGAGGATGAAGATGAAATGGGAGATATGATACTGCGTGAAGAGTTTAATAGAGCACTGAAAGACCAAAGTCGAAACAAGGCCCCAGGAGTAGACAACATTCCATTAGAACTACTGAAAACCCTGGGAGAGCCAGTCCTGACAAAACTCTGGCATCTGGTGAGCAAAATCTATGAGACAGGCGAAATACCCTCAGACGTCAAGAAGAATATAATAATTCCAATCCCAAAGAAAGCAGGTGACGACAGATGCGAAAACTACCGAACTATCAGTTTAATAAGTCACAGCTGCAAAATACTAACGCGAATTCTTTACAGACGAATGGAAAAACTGGTAGAAGCTGGCCTCGGGGAAGATCAGGTGGATTCCGTAGAAATATGGGAAACGGGAGGCAATACTGACCCTACGACTTATCTTAGAAGCTAGATTAAGGAAAAACAAACCTACGTTTCTAGCATTTGTAGACTTAGAGAAAGCTTTTGACAATGTTGACTGGAATAATCTCTTTAGAATTCCGAAGGCGGCAGGGGTAAAATAAAGGGAGAGAAAGGCTATTTACAATTAGTACAGAAACCAGATGGCAGTTACAAGAGTCGAGGGACATTAAAGGGAAGCAGTGATTGGGAAGGGAGTGAGACAGGGTTGTAACCTTTCCCCGATGTTATTCAATCTGTATATTGAGCAAGCAGCAAAGGAAACAAAAGAAAAATTCGGAGTAGGTATTAAAATCCATGGAGAAGAAATAAAAACTTTGAGGTTCGCCGATGACATTGTAACTGTGTCAGAGACAGCAAAGGACTTGGAAGAGCAGTTGAACGGAATGGACAGTGTCTTGAAAGGAGGATAAAAGATGAACATCAACAAAAGCAAAACGAGGATAATGGAATGTAGTCGAATTAAGTCGGGTGATGCTGAGGGAATTAGATTAGGAAATGAGACACTTAAAGTAGTAAATGAGTTTTGCTATTCGGGGAGAAAAATAACTGATTATGGTCGAAGTAGAGAGGATATAAAATGTAGACTGGCAATGGCAAGGAAAGCGTTTCTGAAGAAGAAAAATTTGCTAACATCGAGTATAGATTTAAATGTCAGGAAGTCGTTTCTGAAAGTATTTGTATGGAGTGTAGCCATGTATGGAAGTGAAACGTAGACGATAAATAGTTTAGACAAAAAGAGAATAGAAGCTTTCGAAATGTGGTGCTACAGAAGAATGCTGAAGATTAGATAGGTAGATCACATAACTAATGAGGAGGTATTGAATAGGATTGGGGAGACGAGGAGCTTGTGGCACAAATTGACTAGAAGAAGCGATCGGTTGGTAGGACATGTTCTGAGGCATCAAGGGATCACCAATTTAGTATTGGAGGCAGTGTGGAGTGTAAAAATCGTATAGGGAGACCGAGAGATGAATACACGAAGCAGATTCAGAAGGATGTGGGCTGCAGTAGGTACTGGGAGATGAAGCAGCTTGCACAGGATAGAGTAGCATGGAGAGCTGCATCAAACCAGTCTCAGGACTGAATACCACAACAACAACAATGTCATGTATGAAAATGATCAATGCAATTAGAGTACGCTCAAACTGAGGTATTGTGAAGTAGCAAATATATACAATTCATATTATTGTAACTTTGCTCATTTGAAAACAGCACTTGTGGAAAACATTCCAAACCCGAGGGCTTACTTCATCATCTAAATTTTGTAAATACTTATTTGCTCCCACTGAGAGACAAGCACGCACTGCACTTTAAGCAACATACGCTTTTCGTGCTGAATCTAAGCTCACAGTCCACGCGATGACGCATGATACTTTAATAGTTTAGCTACGGTAGCAATTCCTAGTGAATCGGGAGATGTACGGGGGTCGTTCAATTAGTAATGCCGCACATTTCTTTTTCTCACAAAATATTCATCGTTAAAAATAAGAATTTGGTAACAACATACATCAACCTGTCTGGTCCATGTCCTATTTTTCTACGTAGTCTCCATCACGTTCTACGGCCGTACGCCAACGTCCTGGAAGAGCGTGTACTCCCTGCTGATAAAAGCTGTAGGCGTAGCCATGTTTCCACTGCGTGACTGACACTCTCGTAATCTTCAAAGCAGAGAATCTTTAAGCGGCCCAAAGAGGAGGAAGTCCGAGGGTGCCAGGCCTTTCTCTGAATCTTGTGGTCCGCTGTGAGAATTCGTGAACCTCATCGTGAGCACCTCTTTGAATATCCGAGCGTCTCCATCATTGCAGACTTCCGATGCTGACCGACAACTGTACCGCCAATTGTCGAGCTGTGATGAGCTGGGCGGCATGAATAACGGCATCCGTACGATTCAGCACGTCTGGAGCAGTGTCTGCTACAGGACGTCCCGAGCGTGGCTGATCGTGGAGCTCTGTTTCTGCAATTCCTGAGACTGTAACTTTCTTTACCCATGGTCCAACTGTACTCCTATGAACTATAGCGTCGCCATACACTGCACTCAAACGTTTATCGACGATCACCACCGTTTCTTTTTCCGAACACAAGAATTCAATAATACACTACTCGCCGTTAAATTGCCACACCAAGAAGAAATGCAGATGATAAATAGGTATTCATTGGACAAATATATTATACTACAACTGACATGTGATTACGTTTGCACGCAATTTGGGTGCATAGATCCTGAGAAATCAGTACCCAGAACAACCACCTCTGGCCGTAATAACGGCCTTGGTACGCCTGGGGATTGAGTCAAACAGAGCTTGGATGGCGTGTACAGGTACAGCGGCCCACGCAGCTTCAACACGATACCACAGTTCGTCAAGAGTAGTGAGTGCCGTATTGTGACGAGCCAGTTGCTCGGCTACCATTGACCAGACGTTTTCATTTGACGAGAGATCTGGAGAATGTGCTGGCCAGGGCAGAAGTCGAATATTTTCTGTACCCACAAAGGCCCATACAGGATCTGCAACATGCGGTCGTGCATTATCCTGCTGAAATGTAGGGTTTCGCAGGAATCGAATGAAGGGTAGAGCCACGGGTCGTAACACATCTGAAATGTAACGTCCACTGTTCAAAGTACCGTCAATGCTAGCAAGAAGTGACCGAGACGTGTAACCAATGACACCCCATACCATCACACCGGGTGATACGCCAGTATGGCGATGACGAATACACGCTTCCAATGTACATTCACCGCGATGTCGCCAAACAAAGATGCGACCATCATGATGCTGTAAACAGAACATGGTGTCATCCGAAAAAATGACGTTTTGCCATTCGTGCACCCAGGTTCGCCGTCGAGTACACCATCGCAGGCGCTCCTGTCCTGTGATGCAGCATCTAGGGTAACCGTAGCCACGGTCTCCGAGCTGATTGTCCATGCTGCTGCAAGCGTCGTTCAACTGTTCGTGCAGATGGTTGTTTCTTGCAAAGGTTCCCCATCTGTTGACTCAGGGATCGAGACGTGGCTGCACGATCCGTTACAGCCGTATTACCCTCCTGTACCCACCGATTCCATATTCTGCTAACAGTCATTGGATCTCTACCAACGCGAGCAGCAATGTCGCGATACGATAAACTGCAATCGCGATAGGCTACAATCCGACCTTTATCAAAGTCGGAAACGTGATGGTACGCATTTCTCCTCCTTACACAAGGCATCACAACAACGTTTCACCAGGCAACGCCGGTCAACTGCTGTTTGTGTCTGAGAATCGGTTCGAAACTTTCCTCATGTCAGCACGTTGTAGGTGTCGCCACCGGGGCCAACCTTGTGTGAATGCTCTGAAAAGCTAATCATTTACATATCACAGCATCTTCTTCCTGTCGGTTAAATTTCGCGTATGTGGCACGTCATCTTCGTCGTGAAGCAATTGTAATGGCCAGTAGTGTAGCAAACTGCTTGAAACGTGGATCGTATGTAGAAGCCATTTCGACGGTGTAATACAGTTCTGCCTGAACAGAACACAGAACAAACATCAAATGTGAAGCACCAACAAGGACGTTTGTCTACGTACGCTAATAGCTTTTTTTAAAAAAAATGTGAGGCATTACGTACTGAACGGCCCTCGTAAAATGATTAGCCCATGAGAACTGGTACTAGTTATCTACACCTGCATATATTCAGAACCACTGTCTCGGTGATGCCAAAAGCCCTACCGCGTAAGCCAAAAGAAGGCACACCAACTAGCGAAAAACTCATTTAGTGGTCAGTACACCCTTAGGCAAACACAAACGCCGAAACGCGTAATCTGTCGACTGACGCGAGACAGGGCACCTGCTGATTTCTACGGTAGGCAGGATTTACTGAATGATTAATTTGGGTGTGGGAAATGATGATGATGAACCTCAGGCTGCAGAAGAAGACAATGTGCCGTGCTGAACTGCCACCAGTTGAAGGTGACAGTGAAGGTGCTAAATAAATTGTGCTACTGCTAAAGACTCATTCTTCGAATGCTGAATTTTCGTCACTGCAATTATCTGTCCCCTTATTTATGTCATTTCATTGTTGCCATTTTTGTTACTGATTTTGTGGAATAAAAAAAAAGTAAGGCTGGATCGATTCAGACGACTCGGTTATTTGCGCTACTGACGGGCCACGGCAAATGTGGATCCGTTCTGCTGGAATAGCCGGTGGGCGCCCGTGATCGCATACTGCTGCACTTGATTTTTTGACCCTCCCACTTTCATTACTTAGTCTATTGCCGTGTTGTCAGCCAGAAGTGATTTCCAGCGTTCCCCAAGGTAGTGTTATGGGCCCTTTGCTGTTCCTTATCTATATAAACGATTTGGGAGACAATCTGAGCAGCCGTCTTCGGTTGTTTGCAGATGACGCTGTCGTTTATCGATTAATAAAATCAGAAGATCAAAACAAATTGCAACACGATTTAGAAAAGATATCTGAATGGCGCGGAAAGTATCAGTGGACCCTAAATAACAAAAAGTGTGAGGTCATCCACATGAGTGCTGAAAGGAACTCGTTAAACTTCGGCTACACGATAAGTAAGTCTAATCTAAAGGCCGGAAATTCAACTAAATACCTAGGTATTACAATTACGAACAACTTAAATAGGAAGGAACACGTGGAAAATGTTGTGGGGAAGGCTAACCAAAGACTACGTTTTATTGGCAGGACACTTAGAAAATGTAACAGACCTACTAAGGAGACTGCCTACACTTCGCTTGTCTGTCCTCTTTTAGAATACTGTTGCGCGATGTGGGATCCTTACCAGATAGAACTGACGGAGTACATCGAAAAACTTCAAAGAAGTGTAACACGTTTTGTATTATCGCGAAATATGGGGGAGAGTGTCACAGAAATGACACAGGTTTTGGGCTGGAAATCGTTAAAAGAAAGGCGTTTTTCGTTGCGATGGAATCTTCTCACGAAAATTCCTATCACCAACTTTCTCCTCCGAATGTGGAAATATTTTTTTGACACCGACCAACGTAGGGAGGAGCAATCACCACCATAAAATAAGGGAAATCAGAGCTCGTACGGAAAGATATAGGTGTTCATTCTTTCCGCGCGCTGTACGAGATTGGAATAATAATATGATTTGCAGAGTATCCATGTAGATGTAGATTTTGTATTTCTTTCTTCTGTCGATAAAGAGGTAGCCGCATTAAAAGCTACACCACGTTAGGAGGCTAGGAGGCTGTTTGAGACGATTTTTTTGGGAATTCTTTCGGCTGGGAAGAATCAGAATGTAATCAAATTTTGATATTATTTCCTTCATGTTTCGAACAGTTTTTGTGAATTTTTTTGAATAATTTCGGCAAAAAATAACAAAGTTACACTGTGATGACCGCTGAAGGTTGTGTATATAGATCTAGCCATTCCGATTTTATCTGAAATCGAAAAGGTTTTGATTTTTCATTAATAACTTATTTTCTAAGAATAGGAACCTCAATGCAGGTGAAAATTAAAAAAATTGCAGGCGCTGAAACAATTTACTTAGATTTTCACGATTTTTTCTCTAATTATGCAAAGAAAAATGCCCTTAAAATCAATATATTATCTCACAAGTTGTTTCATATAATTCGTAATTTTATAAAGAATCAGTCTATCAATTTGCATAATGATCGGTTCTACATTTTTTGAGTTAGACTGCACGCAAATGTGAAAAAAGTCATTTTGAGATAAATGCGTTTGAAAAATAAATTCTCGGAAACTAGAAATTCAAGCAAGTTAACAATAATGTACAATGCTTACCGATTAATCTGCGATTCCTTCACCGTATAGCAACTCTGCTTCTTCCTCGTGGGCTTTCTTTTGCGCTTGCAGCAGTGCTTTCCGAGTTTTCCCACTTTCCTTCGTTTCCAACGCACTACGTCGATTCTGCCGGCTCACGCGCTGGTTATCCATTTGTTCGGCACAGTTGAAGCTTTGCGTGCCCACTACAATTCCTGCCTCGTTCATGACCATCAGAAGGGATGAATTTCCTGCATCGAATAAGCCCACTGCTAAATACGATACCAATTCAACGATTTTTAGTCCGGAGTGCAAGTGTTTAAGAGCTAATCGCCAAATAGTGGAATTACATTTTTCATTCCCGTTTTGTGTGTGGCCACCTATACATCTCTCCAGTAATTCACCCCTTTATAAATCTTCATACATTGGAAGAATTTCCTTCTGTACGTCGGGGTGCAACGGAGTAGGGTGCGGTTCGTGTTCAAGGGCTGTTCGCTTCTGCAAGCCGGCCGGTGTGGCCGTGCGGTTCTAGGCGCTTCGGTCTGGAACCGCGTGACCGCTACGGCCGCAGGTTCGAATCCTGCCTCGAGCATGGATGTGTGTGATGTCCTTAGGTTAGTAACTAGTTCTAAGTTCTAGGGGACTGATGACCATATATGTTAAGTTCCGTAGTGCTCAGAGCCATTTGAACCATTTTTTGGTTCTGCCACTTGCACTAACTGTCTTCTCCCCCTGGGCAACACTCGTGTAGAGGTTTTTCATCCATGGAAATCATATCATACAATGTCACCACAACTGATTTTCTCACGTTTTGCTCGGTTCTATGCTCATAAAATCTAAACGAATTCGTATTTAGCGTTGAAATTTTGACAGCGTATACTTGGCTAGTTAAGCTAACGATTTACGCAATAAAAAAAATCGGATTTTTTTTGAACCACCTAATGTGGTTTCCCTCGTAATCGGGACTAAGCTCTACGACAGTATCAAGATTGTCAGATTCTTTCCAGCCTCTCTTGTTGCAGTGATCCATCTCGCTTACTCAGGTTTTGCAGTAAGGCGTCAACAGTGTCGTAATAAAAGAAAAGCCCTACAAAGATATCGAACGCTTCTCCCCTCGTTAACGCATGCCTAACCGTAAGTGATAGGAATACAACTTTGTTGCTTGTCGGTTGTTACGAAACTGCGTTCCTTCCTCACTCCACTTACGACCGCACACATTTCTGAATGGCACACTCAGAATTATTCAAGCCGAGTGGTCCTTTCAAGCGTTACGCCTGTGCCTGTAGTTCTGCTCGTCATTGCCATTATTGCATGGGTTTGATATACGTGTGGCTACTGTAAATCCCGCGAGCCATAACCACAATTTTTTCACGTC
Organism: Schistocerca serialis cubense; assembly: GCF_023864345.2. NCBI lineage: Eukaryota > Metazoa > Arthropoda > Insecta > Orthoptera > Acrididae > Schistocerca > Schistocerca serialis. The sequence continues at coordinate 189,013,948 of NC_064648.1, forward strand.
ACTGGACACGCGTGGGCCTCCCAGCAGGTTAAACTACAAAGTTTTGTACAATTATCCACTCAAGTTTTAAGCAAATTTGTTAAAAACAATTTATGGGGAAGTAGTTTTAAGATACATCTACATCTACATCCATACTCCGCAAGCCACCTGACGGTGTGTGGCGGAGGGTACTTCGAGTACCTCTATCGGTTCTCCCTTCTATTCCAGTCTCGTATTGTTCGTGGAAAGAAAGATTGTCGGTATGCCTCTGTGTGGGCTCTAATGTCTCTGATTTTATCCTCACGGTCTCTTCGAGAGATATACGTAGGCGGGAGCAATATTCTGCTTGACTCCTCGGTGAAAGTATGTTCTCGAAACTTCAACGAAAGCCCGTAACGAGCTGCTGAGCGTCTCTCTTGTAGAGTCTTCCACTGGAGTTTGTCATCTCCGTAACACTTTCGCGATTACCAAATGATCCTGTAACGAAGCGCGCTGCTCTCCGTTGGATCTTCTCTATCTCTTCTATCAACCTTATCTGGTACGGATCCCACACCGGTGAGCAGTATTCGAGCAGTGGTCGAACAAGTGTACTGCAACCTACTTCCTTTGTTTTCGGATTGCATTTCCTTAGGATTCCTCCAATGAATCTCATTCTGGCATCTGCTTTACCGACGATCAACTTTATCTGATCATTCCATTTTAAATCACTCCTAATCTCTACTCCCAGATAATTTATGGAATTAACAGCTTCCAGTTGCTGACCTGCTATATTGTAGCTAAATGATAAAGGATCTTTCTTTCTCCGTATTTGCAGCACATTACACTTGTCTACATTGAGATTAAATTGCCATTCCCTGCACCATGCGTCAATTCATTGCCGATCGTCCTGCATTTCAGTACAATTTTCCATTGTTACAACCTCTCGATATACTACAGCGTCATCCGCAAAAAGCCTCAGAGAACTTACGATGTTATTCACAAGGTCATTTATATATGTATATTGTGAATAGCAACGGTCCTACGACACTCCCCTGCGGCACACCTGAAATCACTCTTACTTCGGAAGACTTCTCTCCATTGAGAATGACATGCTGCGTTCTATTGTCTAGGAACTCTTCAACCCAATCACACAATTGGTCTGATAGTCCGTATGCTCTTACTTTGTTCATTAAACGATAGTGAGGAACTGTATCAAACGCCTTGCGAAAGTCAAGAAACACGGCATCTACCTGGGAACCCGTGTCTATGGCCCTGTGAGTCTCGTGGACGAATAGCGCAAGCTGGGTTTCACACGATCGTCTTTTTCGATACCCATACTGATTCCTACAGAGTAGATATCTAGTCTCCAGAAAAGTCATTAAACTCGAACATAAAACGTGTTCCAAAACTCTACAACTGATTGACATTAGAGATATAGGTCTATAGTTCTGCACATCTGTTCGACGTCCCTTCTTGAAAACGGGGATGACCTAAGCCCTTTTCCAATCCTTTGGAACGCTACGCTCTTCTAGAGACCTACGGTACACCGGTGCAAGAAGGGGGTCATGTCCCCTCGCGTGTAAAATCGAACTGGTATCCCATCAGGTCCAGCGGCCTTTCCTGTTTTGAGAGATTTTGTTTTTCTATCCCTCTGTCATCTATTTCTATATCTACCATTTTGTTATCTGTGCGACAATCTAGAGAAGGAACTACAGTGCAGTCTTCCTCTGTGAAACAGCTTTGGAAAAGGATATTTAGTATTTCGGTCTTTAGTCTGTCATCCTGGACATTTTGTTTTGATCCACCTAACGCTTTGACGTAAGACCTAAATTTCTTATGATTAGGACCATGAGTAATAACAAAATATTTACAATGAAAGTGTCTGAAAGTTCGTTTCTTTCATTGCCAGTTATATATATTATGGCTCATTCTGTGTTCGTATATACACTCCTGGAAATTGAAATAAGAACACCGTGAATTCATTGTCCCAGGAAGGGGAAACTTTATTGATACATTCCTGGGGTCAGATACATCACATGATCACACTGACAGAACCACAGGCACATAGACACAGGCAACAGAGCATGCACAATGTAGGCACTAGTACAGAGTATATCCACCTTTCGCAGCAATGCAGGCTGCTATTCTCCCATGGAGACGATCGTAGAGATGCTGGATGTAGTCCTGTGGAACGGCTTGCCATGCCATTTCCACCTGGCGCCTCAGTTGGACCAGCGTTCGTGCTGGACGTGCAGACCGCGTGAGACGACGCTTCATCCAGTCCCAAACATGCTCAATTGGGGACAGATCCGGAGATCTTTCTGGCCAGGGTAGTTGACTTACACCTTCTAGAGCACGTTGGGTGGCACGGGATACATGCGGACGTGCATTGTCCTGTTGGAACAGCAAGTTCCCTTGCCGGTCTAGGAATGGTAGAACGATGGGTTCGATGACGGTTTGGATGTACCGTGCACTATTCAGTGTCCCCTCGACGATCACCAGTGGTGTACGGCCAGTGTAGGAGATCGCTCCCCACACCATGATGCTGGGTGTTGGCCCTGTGTGCCTCGGTCGTATGCAGTCCTGATTGTGGCGCTCACCTGCACTGCGCCAAACACGCATACGACCATCATTGGCACCAAGGCAGAAGCGACTCTCATCGCTGAAGACGACACGTCTCCATTCGTCCCTCCATTCACGCCTGTCGCGACACCACTGGAGGCGGGCTGCACGATGTTGGGGCGTGAGCGGAAGACGACCTAACGGTGCGCGGGACCGTAGCCCAGCTTCATGGAGACGGTTGCGAATGGTCCTCGCCGATACCCCAGGTGCAACAGTGTCCCTAATTTGCTGGGAAGTGGCGGTGCGGTCCCCTACGGCACTGCGTAGGATCCTACGTTCTTGGCGTGCATCCGTGCGTCGCTGCGGTCCAGTCCCAGGTCGACGGGCACGTGCACCTTCCGCCGACCACTGGCAACAACATCGATGTACTGTGGAGACCTCACGACCCACGTGTTGAGCAATTCGGCGGTACGTCCACCCGGCCTCCCGCATGCCCACTATACGCCCTCGCTCAAAGTCCGTCAACTGCACATACGGTTCACGTCCGCGCTGTCGCGGCATGCTACCAGTGTTAAAGACTGCGATGGAGCTCCGTATGCCACGGCAAACTGGCTGACACTGACGGCGGCGGTGCACAAATGCTGCGCGCCATTCGACGGCCAACACCGCGGTTCCTGGTGTGTCCGCTGTGCCGTGCGTGTGATCATTGCTTGTACAGCCCTCTCGCAGTGTCCGGAGCAAGTATGGTGGGTCTGACACACCGGTGTCAATGTGTTCTTTTTTCCATTTCCAGGAGTGTATATCACTTATAGTTAATTTAGCACAGCACTCGTCTTCAGGCCACGAGTGGCCTACCGGGACCGTCCGACCGCCGCGTCATCATCAGTGGAGGATGCGGATAGGAGGGGCGTGGTGTCAGCACACTGCTCTCCCGGTCTTTATGGTGGTTTTCTTTGACCGAAGCCGCTACTATTCGGTCGAGTAGCTCCTCAACTGGCATCACGAGGCTGAGTGCACCCCGAAAAATGGCAACAGCGCATGACGGCCTGGATGGTCACCCATCCAAGTGCGGGCCACGCCCGACAGCGCTTAACTTCGGTGATCTGGCGGGAACCGGTGTATCCTCTGCGGCAAGGTCGTTGCCATAGTTAATTTACTCCCTGCGAATTGTGAGTCGCTTGCGCCCCCACTGACGCGATTCCCGCCTGCGAGTGTTGCAGCCGTTGGCACTCGACACACTCTCATTGGGCCAGCCGTTCCTCTAAGGCCGGTACTACATTATCATACTTATTTGTTAAAGTTGATATGTAAAATATTTACGTCAAAGAAATTTGATGGTGTAATAGGGAACTTTGTCAAATCTCGCCTGTCGTCATATAAATATGATCTGATGTAGGGCCTGGCTGTAGATTTGATCATAAAAGTCGTTCGTCTTCTGTTCACTGCAATGTCAAATGTAGCCGCTTTGAGGGCTGGCGTCGTTACAGCTATTTCGCGTCTCTGTAGTGTGTTCGTAAACATGACTTCAAAGTTGGTTTGTTCCTTATACGCTTTTTTTTTTCTTAATAAACTTGCTTCTACTAGGGTAGGGGGTGAGCAAGGGACACAGTGCATGCTATTGCCCATATAGCGTACCAAACATTTGTCTGCCTTCACATATTCTCCGTTCAATGCTTTATAAATCGCTTCACAGACTTCTGGAATTATTTTAGTTAATGTGCAATGTGATATTTCATTGCTGTACCGTAAACTACGAGGAGTAGCTCCCTCCTGTATCAAGATAGCTCAGTGTCACAGTTTGCCTGTCTTCTGCATGTATAGCATTTCTCAAGAGAGTATCCTGATTTTTAAAATGAGAAGCCACTTTACTGACCAAATACTGACATACACTTTCATCTGTACGTAAGTAATTTACACTACTGGCCATTAAAATTGCTACACCAAGAAGAAATGCAGATGGTAAACGGGTATTCATTGGACGAATTTATTATACTAGAACTGACATGTGATTACATTTTCACGCAATTTGGGTGCATAGATCCTGAGAAGTCAGTACGCAGAACAACCACCTCTGGCCGCAATAACGGCCTCGAAACGCCTGGGCATTGAGTCAAACAGAGCTTGGATGGCGTGTACAGGTACAGCTGCCCGTGCAGCTTCAACACGATACCACAGTTCATCGAGAGTAGTGACTGGCGTATTGTGACGAGCCAGTTGCTCGGCCACCATTGACCTGACGTTTCCAATTGGTGAGAGATCTGGAGAATGTGCTGGCCAGGTCGGCAGTCGAATATTTTCTGTATCCAGAAAGGCCCGTACAGGACCTGCAACATGCGGTCGTACATTATCCTGCAGAAATGTAGGGTTTCGCAGGGATCGAATGAAGGGTAGAGCCACGGGTCGTAACACATCTGAAATGTAACGTCCACTGTTCAAAGTGCCGTCAATACGAACAAGAGGTGACCGAGACGTGTAACCAATGGCACGCCGTACCATCACGCTGGGTGATACGCCAGTATGGCGATGACGAATACACGCTTCCAATGTGCGTTCACCGCGATGTCGCCAAACACGGATGCGACCATCATGATGCGGTAAACACAACCTGGATCCATCCGAAAAAATGACGTTTTACCATTCGTGCTCCCAGGTTCGTCGTTGAGTACACCATCGCAGGCGCTCCAGTCTCTCATGTAGCTTCAAGGGTAACCGCAGCCACGGTCTCCGAGCTGATAGTCCGTGCTGTTGCAAATGTCGTCGAACTGTTCGTGCAGATGGTTGTTGTCCTTCAAACGTCCCCATTTGTTGACTCAGGGATCTAGACGTGGCTGCACGATCCGTTACAGCCATATGGATAATATGCCTGTCATCTCGACTGCTAGTGATACGAGGCCGTTGGGATCCAGCACGGCGTTCCGTATTACCCTCCTGAAGCCACCGATTCCATGTTCTGCTAACAGTCATTTGATCTCGACCGACGCGAGCAGCAATGTCGCTATACGATGAACCGCAATCACGATAGGGTACAATCCGACCTTTATCAAAGTCGGAAACGTGATGGTACGCATTTCTCCTCCTTACACGAGGCATAACAACAACGTTTCACCAGGCAACGCCGGTCAACTGCTGTTTGTACATGAGAAATCGGTTGGAAACGTTCCTCATGTCAGCACATTGTAGGTGTCGCCACCGGCGCCAACCTTGTGTGAACGCTCTGAAAAGCTAATCATTTGCATATCACAGCATCTTCTTCCTGTCGGTTAAATTTCGCGTCTGTAGCACATCATCTTCGTGATGCAGCAATTTTAATGGCCAGTATTGTATATACAGAGCGGTCCAAAAAAATGTATCCACTGTTAAAAAAAGTCCATAACTGACAAACTAATTGACGGAGTTGTCTCATATTTGGTAGTGTAATAGTTTGTAGTTCAGGCAACCGCCACACAAGCGTAGTATTGCGTTTGTCGGATGACAGTCACCAGATAGTCAGTGTTTTGTTCTTAGTTGCACCTAGTTACTGGAGTAAACACGGCTGGCGCAAGGCTTACATTCGATGAAAGGAAGTCAGTTTTGAAGTGGTATTTTAAGTACGAAAACATTAATGAGGTTCAACGGCAGTGCCGAAATGAGTATCAAACAGAGCCACCGACAAGTTTAACCATTCGTCGCATTAGAGACAAATTTGAACACGAAGGCTGTGTTACAGATGTACACAAACAACGATCTGGACGACCTGTATCAGTAACAAGTCTAGCTAACTCCCGTCGTGTGTTACAACAATTCACTCGCTCACCACAGGGGTCTGAGAGACAGTGTGCCCGTGAAACTGGAGTGAGTCGCTCAAGTGTTCGGCGAATTTTGAGGACAGTAAAGTGGAAGTGCAACATCCCACGGCTGCTACACGCAATGAACGAGGACGACCCAGATCGTAGAATGGAGTATTGCGAGTGCTTTACTAACATGGTGCGCAACGATGAAGAGTTTGCAGCGATGTTTGTGTGGTCTGATGAGGCACAGTTCAAACTCAGTGGTACAGTAAATCGCTGCAAGTGCATCTACTTGGCCGCCGAAAATCCGACCGTCCATGCACACATAGCCGTGAATTTGCCAGGAGTAAATGTGTTGTGTGGGTTGTCTTACCGGTGCTTGATTGGGCCATTCTTCTTTGACGGCACAGTTACCGGTGGGGTGTACCTTCAGAAGCTTGAGACATCCATTTTACCTGCCATCCGAGACTTGTATGGAGACGGAAGAGCTTACTTTCAACAAGATGGTGCCCCAACCCACTACCAAAATCGTGTTGGGGCGTGTCTCGACGAAAATCTACCAGGAAGGTGGATAGGCCGTAGAGGTGCTGTGGAGTATCCACCACGTTCCCCAGACCTAACTCCTCTGGACCTGTGGGGAACACTAAAGGACGTCGTTTATCGACAAAAGCCACGCACATGGGATGAACTTCGTGAATCCATCGTACATTCGCGTGCAAATATCCAACTGAACACGTTACAGTCAGTAGTTCGTGCTGCAGTTCGGCGGCATCATTTGCGTGTGGATGTTAATGGTGACCATTTCGAACACCTACAGTGATATCTTCAAGATGGACTTTAAGCTACACTTTCACCAAAAATGAGACAACTCCGTCAATTAGTTTGCAAGACTTGACTTCCTCGAAAAGCAGCTCTCGTAACAAATTTTGCTGAATGATTTTATCATCTTCACGTGATACCTAGGGCTTCATCCAAGCATATTTTGATGAATGATTTTTTTCTCGACGTAATACCTAGGGCTTCATCCAAGTATGTTTCCTTTTTCTCAGCCGCTTTTCTTCCAAATACACACACACGATGCAATTGTGCTACTAGCGATTGCGGAGTCCACCATCTTGGAAATATAGTGTTAATTAAATGAAACCCTCAGCTGCCGACAGGTGTTGTTGACATATCTTGATGGGGACTGCTGAAAATGTATGCCCGACAGGGACTCGAACATGGGATCTCCTGCTTACATTGATGGCCTGCGAACCTCGCAGGAGTGCTTCTGTAAAGTTTGGAAGGTAGGAGACGAGATACTGGCAGAAGTAAAGCTGCGAGGTCGGGTAGCTCAGTTGGTAGAGCACTTGCCCGCGGAAGGCAAAGGTCCCGAGTTCGAGTCTCGGTCCGGCACACAGTATTAATCTGCCAGGAAGTTTCATATCAGCGCTCACTCCGCTGCAGAGTGAAAAGCTCATTCTGAAATTCGACGAATATTTGTTCATGTTTGGCTCCACGTACACGTTCGACTACCGGCTGCTGCACTAACTCCCAGGGCTCTGGAAACTGTGTAGAGAAAAAAACATACTAACAGAGACTTTCAATTATTAACGACTCGAGTGACACCAAAGGATAACGCTATTGTAAAGTAAAAACACAAACTTTGTACCCCCTACTCTTATTGCATATTTTATGATCAAATTTTTAAAATGAGTATTCAACCCTCAATTAGTTTTAAGACCCATATTTCAACAACAACAAAAAAAACCCTAAATGACGGTCGTTTTCCGTGTACGTCAAAAGAAAAACTTTATGTGTTTTAAATTGGTCGTTAAAAGTGATTAATGTCAATCACTGTAACAGCCACAGACCCCTAACCGGCCCTCATGGAAGGGGGAACGAATTGTACATGGTAACGGGTTGTTGCTGTCGTCTTCAGTCCTCAGACAGGTTTGATGCAGCTCTCCATGCTACTCTATCCTGTGCAAGCTTCTTCATCTCCCAGTACCTACTGCAGCCTACATACTTCTGAATCTGCTTAGTGTATTCATCTCTCGGTCTCCCTCTACGATTTTTACCCTCCACACTGCCCTCCAATACTAAATTGGTGATCCCTTGATGTCTCAGAACATGTCCTACCAACCGGTCCCTTCTTCTAGTCAAGTTGTGCCACAAATTTCTCTTCTCCCCAATGCTATTCAATACCTCCTCATTAGTTATGTGATCTACCCATCAAATATTCAGCATTCTTCTGTAGCACCACATTTCGAAACCTTCTAGTCTCTTCTTGTCCAAACTGTTTATCATCCATGTTTCACTTCCATACACGGCTGCACTTCGTACAAATACTTTGAGAATAGACTTCCTGACACTTAAATCTAGCCGCCCGTTGCGGCCGAGCGGTTATAGGCGCTTCAGCCTGGAACCGCACTGCTGCTACGGTCGCAGGTTAGAAACCGGCCTCTGGCCAGAATGTGTGTGATGTCCTTAGGTTAGTTAGGTTTAAGTAGTTCTAAGTCTAGGGGACTGATGACCTCAGATGTTAAGTCCCATAGTGCTTAGAGCCATTTGAACCATTTTGAACTTAAATCTATACTCGATGCCAACAAATTTCTCTTCTTCAGAAGCTCTTTCCTTGCCATAGCCAGTCTACATTTTATATTCTCTCTACTTCGCTCATCATCATTTATTTTGCTCCCCAAATAGCAAAACTCATTTACTGCTTCAAGTGTCTCATTTCCTAATCTAATTCCCTCAGCATCACCTGATTTAATACGACTAAATTTCATTACCCTCGTTTTACTTTTTTGATGTTCATCATATATCCTCCTTTCGAGACAGTGTGCATTCCGTACAGCTGCTCTTTCAGGTCCTTTGCTGTCTCTGACAGAATTACAATGTTATCGGCAAACCTCCACGTTTTTATTTCTTCTCCATGGATTTTAATTCCTACTCCAGTTTTTTCGTTTCCTTTACTGATTGCTAGACAACGGCCTTGCCGCAGTGGATGCACCGGTTCCCGTGAGATCACCGATGTTAAGCGCTGTCGGGCGTGGTCGGCACTTGGATGGGTGACCGTCCAGGCCGCCATGCGCTGTTGCAATTTTTGGGGGTGCACTCAGCCTCGTGATGCCAATTGAGGAGCTACTCGACTGAATAGTAGCGACTTCGGTCAAGAATACCATCATAACGATCGGGAGAGCGGTGCTCACCCCACGCCCCTCCTATCCGCATCCTCTACTGAGGATGACACGGCGGTCGGATGGTCCCGGTAGGCCACTCGTGGCCTGAAGACGGAGTGCTTTTTAGTGCTTACTGATTGCTAAATACAGGGTGTTTCAAAAAGAATATACGTATTTCAAATGCATACGAATATGGAACTTAACATACATATTTACAAACCTCTCAAGTTCTGACTACGTCCTCCATAAGCGACACGAACAATATCACATCGATACTCAAATTCTTCCCATCTCGGGCAAGCACGTCCTTCGTCACTGATGTTATCGCAGTACACATCCGGTTCTTCAACTCTTCCAGGTTCTGTGGGACTGATGATACATAAATGTTGTCTGTAACGAAACCCCATAGGAAGAAGTCAGTTGTCAAATCCGGTGACTGTGGAGCTCCTTGACGACCAGATCAACAGTTCGGTAGAGTTTCATTCAGATATTCACGCACTTATCGACTCCAGTGAGCGGATACCCCGTCTTGTTGAAAAACGAAGTCACCTTCGTGGAGCCTCAGAAACAACCAGTTTTGTAACATAGCGAGATACTGTTTCTGTCAAAGAAGAGCCGGCCGCGGTGGTCTAGCGGTTCTAGGCGCTCAGTCAGGAACCGCGCGACTGCTACGGTCGCAGGTTCGAATCCTGCCTAGGGCATGGATGTGTGTGATGTCCTTAGGTTCGTTAGGTTTAAGTAGTTCTAAGTTCTAGGGGACTGATGACCTTGGAAGTTAAGTCCCATAGTGCTCAGAGCCATTTGAACCATTTTTGTCAAAGAAGAATGGGTCGTAAACAGATGATTTGGATTTCACACAAAACACATTGACTTCGGGCGAATATCGTACATGTTCAATGGCTGCATGTGGCTTCTGTAGGCCCCAAATTCGACCACTGTGTTTGTTTACCTGACCACTGACATGGAAACTTGCTTCATCACTGAATATGATGCATTGTGTGAAAGTGTTATCATTGTAAATAGCATCAAGAATCTCCTTACAAAATGCTACACGTTTTCGTTTGTCATCAGGACGCAGAGCTTGTAACAGCTGTAACTTGTACGGCTTCATAACCAACCGACGTCTCAAAACACGCCAAATTGTTGTTGTAGACAGTTGTAACTCCCGACTGGCACGACGAGTTGATTTTGATGAACTACGCTGGAAAGCAGTTTCAATTCGTGAAACATTTTCTTCAGGAACACGAGGGCGGCCAGGACTCTTTCCTTTACATACACATCCTGTATCATCTGCGAATGTTCCACCCATTCGGAGGATTAATTTGGTACCTCAACCTGAAACGTCTTTGCACTGTAATCACGAAATTGCACTTCGCAAACTCGAGAATGCAAAATAATTTCTGCTGCGGAGTAGCCATTTTAAACAAATGACGGTTACCAAGCAAAACAGAAGACAACTGACATCTAGCGGCCATTAATATAAACTAGACTACGTATTCGTTTCTCCAATAGCCGAGCCGAGGCGCAGCGATCGATAGTCTGGACAAAATAATACTTTGTAATACGTATACTCTTTTTGAAACTCCCTGTGTATAGATTGAATAACATCGGGGATAGGCTATAGTCCTGTCTCACTCCCTTCTCAGCCACTGCTTCCCTTTCATGCCCCTCGACTCTTATAATTTCCAACTGGTTTCTGTACAGATTGTAAAGAGCCTTTCTCTCCCTGTAACGTCTAAAAATGGTAAAAAGAATTATTGTATGCTACTTCCTTCTCTTTAGCTTACAAGGGGACCATCCACACTGTAAATCGCGGGTTTTGATGCGCTTCAAATACGTTGTAGAGGCACTTACCCTGACTTCCTGGCTGTTTTTTTAGCGACGGGCCTTGGCTTTTGAGAGAATCGATTTTGAAATTCATTGTGTACTTTCTATTGCCGTAACATTCCATACATCCAGAGCAGATAAGCGTAGTGCAGCGGTGGAGGTACTGTGTTCGAATCCTGCTCGGGTATATTTTTTTTCTTTCAAAATCGACTGGATCTTTCAATTTTGTTTCAAAGAATAACAAAAAACAGAGTAAGGTTTGCGAAATTATAAAGATATATTCAGTTATTAATTTTTTCAAACATTCATTCTGTTTTTGGTTCGCAGATGAAGTTCCAAATGTTCGTCCAACGGTCGCTTCTTGTATTACCTGAAATCGATCTCCGCCCATTATCGTCCCCTCTCCCGTGAATACCGTTAGCCGTAACGGGAACCCCAGATGCTAGTTGCGGCCAATCAGGATACGCATCTAACTACGGCGTCAGTTGCTCGCAAAGCGTCTCTAGTGCCGTGTGTTGGAAAAATTCTGTGAAATGGAAGAATTGAGTGTTTCTGCAGTAGTGCAGCCAGAAGAAGATTCATAAGTAGAGGAGCTGAACGAAGAATCAAAAGACGAAATCACAAAATGCCATTAAATACGCCAAAAATCTACTTCACGAGCAGAATTCGAACACGGTGCCTCCACCGCTTTAGCCATGAACCTTTTCCGCTGCGCTACGCTGACTTGTTCGAAGTATATGTAATGTTACAGGTATGGAAAGTGCGCAATGAACTTCAAAATCGATATTTTCAAAAACCAAGGCCCGTCGCTAAAAAACCGGTTAGCCAGGTAGTCAGGGTTAGTGCCTCTACAACGTATTTGAAGCGCATCAAAATTCGTGATTTAAAGTATGGAAGGTCCCCTTGTTAGCCTCAGGCGGTGGCGTGGGCTGTTACGTAAAGTACTCCTCAGTACTTGCGGCTGGCTCCCACGCTAGTACGCTGAGCTAGGGACGTCATCACATTACTGCTGAGTGAGAGACGCCAACTTTCTGCTACAAACCCGTCTGGTGGGGCGTGCTAGGGGCTCGGCGAGGTAGCGGCCGCAACAGCAGGTTTGTCTCTCGCCTGCCAGCTTCCTAACCCTCTCCACGTGTCTGCCAATCCTTCCTAATGAGGGCGAAATGCTCTTTCCGTGCCATGTGCGGTTCACTTGTTTTCATGAGCATTGTATCCTTTAGCGGTAGTTTTTGGGAATAAAAGCAATCTTTTCGACGAAACCTGGCATTTATCATGTTACGTGTAGGAAAAACACCCCAGATGCGCACCTGCTACCATCCTGACGTGCGCAGGGCCTTATTGGACTTCTTCCTGTGTATTTTTCTCCCTGTGCTGGCGCGTTCTACATCATCTACATCTGCATGGATACTCTGCAAATCACATTTAGTGCCTGGCAGAGGGTTCATCGAACCACCTTCACAATTCTCTATTATTCCAATCTCGTATAGCGCGTAGAAAGAATGAACACCTATATCTTTCCGTACGAGCTCTGTTTCCCTTATTTTATCTTGGTGATCGTTCCTCCCTAAGTAGGTCGTTGTCAACAAAGTATTTTCGCATTCGGAGGAGAAAGTTGGTGATTGGAATTTCGTGAGCAGATTCCGTGGCAACAAAAAACGCCTTTCTTTTAACGATTTCCATCCCAAATCCTGTATCATTTCTGTGACACTCTCTCCCACATTTCGCGATAATACAAAACGTGCTGCCTTTCTTTGAACTTTTTCGATGTACTCCGTCAGTCCTATCTGGTAAGGATCCCACACCGCGCAGCAGTATTCTAAAAGAGGACGGACAAGTGTAGTGTAGGCAGTCTCCTTAGTAGGTCTGTTACATTTTCTAAGTGTCCTGCCAATTAAACGCAGTCTTTGGTTAGCCTTCCCACAACATTTTCCGTGTGTTCCTTCCAATTTGTTCGTAATTGTAATGCCTAGGTATTTAGTTGAATTCACGGCTTTTAGATTAGACTGATTTATCGTGTAGCCGAAGTTTAACGAGTTCCTCTTAGCACTCATGTGGATGACCTCACACTTTTCGTTATTTAGGGTCAACTGCCACTCTTCGCACCATTTAGATATTTTTTCTAAATCTTTTTGCAGTTTGTTTTGATCTTCTGATTTTATTAGTCAATAAACGACAGCTAATCTAATCTAATCTAATCTAATCTAGCGTCATCTGCAAACAACCGAAGACGGCTGCTCAGATTGTCTCCCAAATCGTTTATATAGATAAGGAGCAGCAAAGGGCCTATAACAGTACCTTGGGGAACGCCTGAAACGACTTCTGTTTTACTCGATGACTTTCCGTCAATTACTATGAACTGTGATCTCTCAGACATGAAATCGCAAATCTAGTCGCATAACTGAGACGATATTCCGTAAGCACGCAATTTCACTACGATCCGCTTGTGTAGTACAGTGTCAAAAGCCTTCCGGAAATCCAGAAATGCGGAATCGATCTGAAATCGCTTGCCAATAGCACTCAACACTTTATGTGAATAAAGAGATAGTTGTCTTTCACAGGAACGATGTTTTTTCAACCTATGCTGACTGTGTGTCAATAGACCGTTTTCTTCGACGTAATTCATAATGTTCGAGCACAATATATGTTCCAAAATCCTACTGCATATCGGCGTTAACGATATGGGCCTGTAATTTAGTGTATTACTCCTATCTACTACCTTACTTGAATATTGGTGTGACCTGTGCAATTTTCCAGTCTTTGGGTACGAATCTTTCGTCGAGCGAACGGTTGTGTATGATTGTTAAGTATGGAGCTAATGTGTCAGCATACTCCGAAAGGAACCTAATTGGTATACAGTCTGGACCAGAAGACTTCCTTTTATTAACTGATTTAAGTTGCTTCACTACTCCGAGGATATTTACTTCTACGTTACTCATGTTGGCAGCTGTTCTCGATTCGAATTCTGGAATATTTATTTCATCTTCTTTTGTGAAGGCATTTCGGAAGGATGTGTTTAGTAACTCTGCATTGGCAGCACTTCCTTCGATAGTATCTCCATTGCTATCGTGCAGAGAAGGCATTGATTGTTTCTTGCCGCCAACATTCTTCACGTACGACCAGAATCTCTTTGGATTTTCTGCCACGTTTCGAGACAAAGTTTTATTGTGGAAACTGTTATAGGCATCTCGCATTCTCGTCCGCGCTAAATTTCGTGCTTCCGTAAAAGATCGCCAATCTTGGGGATTTTGCGTCTGTTTAAATTTGGGATGTTTGTTTCGTTGTTTCTGCAACAGTGTTATAACCCGTTTTGTGTACCGAGGAGGATCAGCTTCGTCGTTTGTTAATTTATTTGATATAAATCTCTCAATAGCTGCCGATACTATTTCTTTAAATTTAAGCCACATCTGGTCTACACTTACATTATTAATTTTTCGCTATTCAGATCTTGGGGTGGATAGATAGATAAGACAGGTGAAGGAACGAGACTTTTTGTTCTGGTTATGTAGGTGTTTCCTTCTTCAGCAAACTGCACTTCTGCTTCGATGAATGAACGCTTTCAGCTTTACTGCCTTGGAAATAATTGTTGAAAGATTCCTAGCACTTCAGCTGTTGTCCTTCATGGTAACTAAAAGTGACCCAACTTTCTCTACAAGCAAACTGTGGCACTCGTCTGCGGTTGCTTAACAGCTATTTATCCGAGTTGGCAAAATAATTCAAGTAAAGCAACAATTTACACAATTTTGTCAATGGTATTCTCGTTCACGTAATCGTTCACTTCGAATTTCAATATACCTTCAATAAACGTCTTCCCATTTAACTTTTTCCATTCTTCTCCACATCCACATCGCTGGTGCCTCCAAGCTTCTTCCATGTTCCTTCATCAATCTCCCAGTCTCCGCACCATACAGTGCAACGATCCAAATGTAACTTTTGGCAAGTCTTTTCCTCAGATCTTTGTTTAGTGGTCCGCAAAGTAAGTTCTGTTTCCTCTTGAATCCTTCTTTTGCCATTGCAATTATTTTCCTAATTTCTGTTGATCAATACTTATCATCCATTATTACACTTCGTAAGTAATTGAAGTTATTCACTTGCTCTATTTCCTCTCTCCCTATTTTCATATGACATTTTCTCCCCTTTCCTCCAATTACCACGCTTTTCGTTTTCTTCTTGTTATTCTTCATTCCACATTCTTCTAATGTTGTGTTTAGATCATCTAACATTTGTTCCATCTCTCTTGCTCTCTCTGCCATCACAACCATGTCGTCTGCAACCCTTATACACTCATCCTCCGACAACCTATACAAACTCCTCTCCTTCTATCAAAACGTTCATTAATAATTTGCTCCAGATAGATATTGAACAGTGTTGGTGATAAATAATAAGTATTAAGAAGAGTTGGAGAAGAAAGAAACATGCCAAAAGTCACCATATAAAGATAACGGAACTGGATTGGACATTGTTTGAAGAGGGACTGTTTATTGAAGGAATGGATAGAAGAAATGGTGGAGGGAAAAAGGGGAAAATGAAAAATAAGATATCAAATGCTGGGCAGTATCAAAGGAGAAAAATATTCAAAAATGAAAATACTCGCTATGGACAGACAAAAGTGGAAGAGGCCTAACTAACCCACTACAAGACCTGCCGTAAGGCAGAATACCATACTACTACTTCAATAAACGTACATATCTGATAATTTTCGGAACCTATGAATGTAGTGCATAACATATTTCATAGTAAATCGGCGTTTGTGATGTACGCTGAATTCACTCATGCAACTGAAGTGACGCTACGGACAGTGGCATCCTGTACTGGAACCGCAGTTGCACGTGTAAACGCCAAATTTTCGCTCAAGCTATGTAATTTTTGTCACTCAGTTCAACTCATTCTCCGATTTCGTATGCATAAAACTGAGGAACCTGTCACAAGCAGAGAACATTCTTCGTTTTTTGAAGTGAGCTCTGCAGCACACTTAGAGTTGAGTAAATTCTGTTGAGGAGTTTATAGCGTCCCCAGTGCCATATTACGAAAAGACTTAAAAACAATATTTATAAAGAAGACATGTCCGTCGGCCGTCGTAATTTAATATATATATTATTATTGTTATTATTATTTTTTGATTGTTGCCGACTTACGTGGTGGGCCTTAATAAAAATGATATTTAAGTTGAACAATGTAATAAACTTTTCATATTAATTTCCTCGGCTAGTCAGTTCACTTTAAAGCAATAAATCTTTAGTTATTAATTAAAATTGCGGCCCACACACGCGCGAGAGTATTTTTCTTACCTCCGTTAACCATTGTATTGCAGTCGGAGTCCTGGCTCTGGCTCTCGGCTATGGTACTGAAAATAAGAATCTTAAAGCTAAGTATTTTCTGCAACGTCGGGCGGCTGTGGAGAAAAATTAATATTATGCTAATAGCGGGCGAGTTTTCAGCTTCCGCTAATTTTTCATAAGTTAATATCGCCACGTAATGGCGTCGTTGGCTGCATCGGCCGCTGCGATTGTTGAGCTGTAAATTACTTGAATGCAGGTTAATTCAAGGAAGGCGGACATGAAATCGGGATCACCTCTTACAAATTAAAAGTGCACAATAATATTAAATCATTATATTATATGCTTAGCTCATACAAATATGCTTACATTTGCCAGCACTCGAAAGATGTCCGTCGATACACAATAAAGACAAGAGAAGAAGTAATGAAGACGACTAAAAAATTAACAAAAGAGTGTATCTTGTCACCTCTTTAGATCACTTTGTCATAAATTATTTCTTTGCATTTGAAACTTGGACAGAGAAATTATTATTTTACGGCTACATGAAAAAAAATTTCTTACAAATTATGAAAGTCTTCTTTATAAATATTGTTTTTAAGTCTTTTCGTAATATGGCACTGGGGACGCTATAAGTTTTACCGACTTCTTGGTAGTAATGGCAGAATTTGTGTTGCTTCGAAGGCAAAAAAGGTATATGTAGCCCAAAGAAATGTCGAAGAGAGAAAATGTAGAAATTTATACGGGTTTAACAATAAAAACATTATTTGCCTGGCGAAATCTGGAAAGAAGAGGGGGCGACCTTTCAAACGAGGTGAAAATAAAACGCTTCTATTGCTGTTTTGCAGACCCAAGTTTTCAGACTGATGTGCGAGAAACCGTAGGTATACAGCAGGCAACTGTGTCACTGACGTTTGCAGATGTTCGTCCTCATGTCTTCTCACAGCATAAATGTTATATTTTGCTGCGTTGGAAATAAGTAGGCGGATCAGAAAAATTAACAGTCGGTTTATTTCAAACCTAGCGATCTGTTTCTCGTAACGAACCACACGGGCGACGGCTTACGTCCTTGACACGCGAGCAGACCATTCTGCGTCGTATTTAACCGAAATTATCTTCGAGTTAGAAAACTCTGGCAGATTTCCTGTCTGGAATAAACGAAAATGTCATGTAATCTTAAGACTTCGTTCGCACAACGTGTTCACCTAACTTAAGTTCAAAATGGCTCTGAGCACTATGGGACTTAACATCTGAGGTCATCAGTCCCCTATAACTTAGAACTACTTAAACCTAAGTAACCTAAAGACATCACACACATCCATGCCCGAGGCAGGATTCGAACCTGCGACCGTAACAGTCGCGCGGTTCCGCACTGAAGCGCCTAGAACCGCTCGGCCACTGCGGCCGGCACCTAACTTAAGTACAAGAATGTTTCCCGCTTGTCGAAAATTCGGTTACATCTCAAGAAAATAAATAAATTTTCGTGAACCGTCCGTAATGGTCTTAATAGTAACACACATAAAAGTAAAACGTAAATGTAGTGTAACTCTTCCAGAACACACTGATGCCAGTTCCATATTTGTACACTGAATAGTTTGCCTGTTTGAGCGAGTTGACTGAAATGAAAGGACATTGTCAAGAAGGTGCGGAGGCAGAGAGAAGGCATTCCCTCGTCAGAGAATATGCTTCGAATTTTTTTATTCATGCGAAATAGAGAACTTTCTCAGAGAATGTTCTTTCGCTGTGACAATCTTCTCCAGAGAATGTTCTCTTTTTTATACACACGACCCATTTGTAATAGCTTTCCCAGTAGGAAATTGACAACTGGAGACGTTTTGCCATAGACTATCCAAAATGTCATGAAGTCTTTGAGATATTTGATCTCTATATTTATAGCACTCTTTCCACAAACAAGGTTGCTCCTCGTACATTTCATGAAAATGTACAGTTGTTGTGAACGACCACTATTTAGACAGATTCTGGCATCGCAAAAAGCACACACACACACACAACAAGATTACAAACACGAGAACCAAAATACAGCGGTGGTACTTCGAAATTCAGTCAAACGGTGGCAGTTGAATGACGCTATTCGGTGGTGGGGTAAGGAAAGTGGCGTCACAAATTACAAGCGAGTTGAACTCAGGCCATTGTGCATGGATTGAAGTTGGAAATGATACACTTAAACTAGTAGAACAATTTTCGTATTTGGGCAGCAAAGTAACAGTTTACAACTGAAATAGAGAGGATACAAAATGTGGACCAGCAATGGCAACATAAGCGTTTCTGAAGAAGAGAAATTTGTTAACATCGAATATAGACGTAGCAGTTAGGAAAACTTTATCAAAAATAATATATGTAGTGTAGCCAGGTCTGGAAGTGAAGAGTGGGTCATGAAAAGTTTAGCGAGAAGTCAACAGAAGCCATCTTTGCGTGGCCATCCTCCGCAGCAAACACATACATATTTGTTTTGTAAATAAAACCGCCTTTTCTTGCTGCAACTATAATTTATTTCTCCCAGACGCGGTTCACCTTTTTTTTACACTAAGGCATCCACAGTGCGATAGTTTGTTGGTGTGGTGTCTAGGATATCTGCATAATTGGTTCGCTAGACAAACAACACACAAATAGTATTCATGAGTTTTATTACAAAAAGAAAATTACAATACGTAACTTTTGCAATTATACAGATGGGTCGCAAGCAAAGGCGACATACGAAATGAGCAGTCTTCTTCAGTACCGACAATTCCTAGTCTGTGATACATAGAGAGTGCAAGCGAAATGACGAAAGTTAAGGCTGGTAATCTTGAAGCTGCTATTGAACTGGGGGTCACCATTCGGTCGCGGCGCTCATGTCCTCTTCACGCAGAGGCCGCTGCCGCCGCATTGTCGTCCTGGAGGGCACATCCGGTCAGCGTGCGATTGGCTGACTGCTTCTCACAGCCATCTCTTCTCTATCGTTCCAGATCGGTGTGCCGGCGCTTGTCTTTACACGGTACCAGCTGGCATCTGCGTTTCCTTGCCTGCAGGTCGCACTACCACTTCATTTCCGAAAAATAAGAACAGTTTTATATTCCGAACTTTTTCTTTCAAACTGTCATTTTTGTGGACGCTATTATTCTTTTGCCACTGTTGTTGTTGATGTGGTCTTCAGTCCAGAGACTGGTTTGATGCAGTTCTCCATGCAACTCTATCCTCCCAGTACTTCATCTCCCAGTACTTACTGCAACCTACATTCTTCTGAATCTGCTTAGTGTATTCATCTCTTGGTCTCCCTCTACGATTTTTACCCTCCACACTGCCCTCCAATACTAAATTGATGATCCCTCGATGCCTCAGAATATGCCCTACCAACCGATTTCTTCTAGTCAAGTTGTGCCACAAATTTCTCTTCTCTCCAATTCTATTCAATACCTCCTCATTAGTTATGTGATCTACCCATCTAATCTTCAGCATTCTTCTGTAGCACCACATTTCGAAAGCTTCTGTTCTCTTCTTGTCCAAACTATTTATCGTCCACGTTTCACTTGCATACATGGCCACACTCCATACAAATACTTTCAGAAACGACTTCCTGGCACTTAAATCTATACTCGATGTTAACAAATTTCTCTTCTTCAGAAACGATTTCCTTGCCATTGACAGCCTACATTTATTTTATATCCTTTCTACTTCGACCATCATCTGTTATTTTGCTCCCCAAATAGCAAAACTCATTTACTACTTTCAGCGTCTCACTTCCGAATCTGATTCCCGCAGCATCGCCCGATTTAATTCGATTACATTTTAATTCTTACACCAAATTTTTCTTTTGTTTCCTTTACTGCTTGCTCAATATACAAATTGAATAACATCGGGGATAGGCTACACTCCCTTCTCAACCACTGCTTCCCTTTCATGCCCCTCGACTCTTATAACTGCCATCTGGTTTCTGCACAAATTGTAAATAGCCTTTCGCTCCTTGTATTTGACCCCTGCCACCTTCAGAATTTCAAAGAGAGTGTTCCAGTCAACATTGTCAAAAGCTTTCTCTAAGTCTTTCTCTAAGCCTTTCCTTAATCTATTTTCTAAGATAAGTCGTAGGGTCAGTATTGCCTCACGTGTTCCAACATTTCCGACAACTAGAGGGAATAAACAAAGAACTGTTTCACTGATGGTCAAATGTACAACATTCAAACATTATTATAAGGAATGTCCTACAGAAATTGTTATGAGATGTAGTACGGCAAGACACATGTCATTTCAGCATATTACAAGTCCTCCTTGATGGAAATCGTCTGTGACATCAAGCACTGCCGAGATTTTATTTTCTCTGCTAGGCACATCAGAATTCCATCTACAAGAATTGAGCCGTCGATGTGAAGTTAATCAAAAAAAAGTGTATGTATAGTTTTTCACCGGAGCAAACAAGCTGGCAAGCACGGGCAAAAGAGAATTCTATCTGGTGTAACCTATAGGCCTCTTGCAGGTCTTTTAACGTGACGCCACTGCAGCTACTTATATGTTCCTAACCTTCCCCAGTTACCTAATCGGAAAGTCGAGACCCGAAGTTTAACGTGGAATCCGAACCACATGTCTTTCG
Organism: Schistocerca serialis cubense; assembly: GCF_023864345.2. Classification (NCBI taxonomy): domain Eukaryota; kingdom Metazoa; phylum Arthropoda; class Insecta; order Orthoptera; family Acrididae; genus Schistocerca; species Schistocerca serialis. The sequence continues at coordinate 189,035,081 of NC_064648.1, forward strand.
TGGCCACTCCAACATCTGTGAGAAGTGAATGTCCAGTTAAAAATCATAGTGGAAAAGTTGTGGTCTGAACGGGATTCGATCCCACGCCATTTGGATCACAAAGTGCGCGCTTTGCCACAAGACCATTTTTGTTTCAGAAAGCAAAACAGAAAAGAATATGACCATTAGACCTCACACACGTAGTGGAGACGGTAGCTGTGTCACCTGTTGAGATAATCCTCGACGTCGGTAATTAGTGTTCTGTTTATAAATTTCCCCTCATTGCTACTGAGAAGCCACGGAAAAATGGCAGCCGACATACAAGGAAAATTTTGGACCAGTGCTAAGGAGAGATGGAGATGCAATTCCATGTAAAGTGCACAATTTCCACGCATGTCACGCTTCCATGCAAATTGAGACACTTAAATTCTTCCTCCGCTGCACGATTTTGCATACTCCGTCAAGAACAGTGCGCTCGCCGTGCAAAATAATCCTCACTGAATGCCGAATGTTAGCTGCAGAAACTATAAACTAATAACACAGCGTTCATAGGCAATGTCCGCTACGGCGTGTTTTCTTCCGTTTCCTCTGTTATAAACGATTCTACCCATATACAAGCCGGCCGTTGTAGCCGAGCGGTTTTAGGCGCTTCAGTCTGGAACCGCGCGATCGCTACGGTCGCAGGTTCGAATTCTGCCTCGGGGATGGATGTGTGTGATGTCCTTAGGTTAGTTAGGTTTAAGTAGTTCTAAGTTCTAGGGGACTGATGAACTCAGATGTTAAGTCCCATAGTGCTCAGAGCCGTTTGAACCATTTGAACCCATATACAAGCGAATGGTAGTGAATTTTCTGCAAATGCTCATTCGCACATGTTCACTTACATTCGCTCCATTGTAAACCAGGCGTTAGGTGTTTAAAATTGGTGTCTGTGAACTTCGGATAATTCCGCTATGCGGCGCTACGTGAGTGATTCGCTGAGACGCGAGCTAGGCGGGCAGAGCTGTACAAACCGTTGTTATAAGCTGTTCTTCGCGAGGAAAAAATGAGTAACTTCAACATTTTGTACAAAATACTTGCAGTGCCTCTTAGCAGCTAACATTTCGGCAGTGCGTTTCTTTCGTTGTTATCTTCCTGTGTAAAAAATTTTCAGGCTAGGTTTCGATGTCTTGTTACACCAGTCCCTTGCGGGACAGTTTTTGTCGAGCCACAGACGAAATGTTCTGTATACGTGAATCTTGCAACGAGGTAACGTCATGTGAAGCAAGGTATTTGTTCCACAACACGGTTAGAATCTGTCCCGTTTTTAACCAAATGACGTCACAAGATGCACGATATCACCATCTGTCAAAGCCTATGTTAGTGAGTCATGCTTCATTATTTCGCATCACTATTTTCTTTCCATCGTATGTTGAAAGATAAGTTTTGAATTTCAATTATTTTGTTACACTTAAAACATGCCAGTAATATTCATTAATGCTTCTTTAACCAAGGTTTAGTATAACTTTTATTAAAATGTAGTACACGATTTCAGTGTTTTTAATGGTTATCTCTCTAAGATTAACCATGCCATTTTCGTGATTAATTACCTAAGTAGTAAGCACACATCTTTCACTTTACCAATTGGTGGTATGCTGAAATGTCAAAATGTGTGAAATCTTATGGTACTTAACTGCTAAGGTCATCAGTCCCTAAGCTTGCACACTACTTAACCTAAATTATCCTAAGGACAAACACTCACACCCATGCCCCAGGGAGGACTCGAACCTCCGCCGGGACCAGCCACACAGTCCATGACTGCAGCACCTTAGACCGCTCGGCTAATCCCGGACGGCGCTGAAATGTCACTTCGACCAAGTATGTTAGATATTTTCAATTCTGCTTTAACATATAAAACCAGCTTTTTTTTAAAAAAAAGTGACAAAATTATTGAATATTTAAAGTATGCTCAAGATTCAGTTCCAACCCATGGAAATACTATTTGGGAAAAATATAATAAAATTCTGGAAAAGACCTGGAAAAAATCATGGAAATTTAATCTGACAGTAGAGCAGCCGTATGTGAGATAACCTACTGAAGCTCTTCATTCCCAGTCCATTTCTGGCACATTAATATTCCTGAGTGGAACATGGTTGTCTTATCGATAACGTATACTGTCTGGAAACTTCTGATTCTCACTGAGTCTCGAGATAAGAAACGGCAGGTGCTCTGACAAATGGCTCTGAATACTATGAGACTCAACATTTTAGGTCATAAGTCCCGTAGAACTTAGAACTACTTAAACCTAACTAACCTAAGGACATAACACACACCCATGCCCGAGGCGGGATTCGAACCTGCGACGGTAGCAGTCCCGCGGTTCCGGACTGCAGCGCCAGAACCGCACGGCCACCGCGGCCGGCGGTGCTCTGACAGCTTTAGTGAGCAGTTCACACTATGTCTGAGACTGTCTGGGCTCATCTAATCCTCGATCTCTTGCCTTGCCCTTGGCTGATAACCTCTCGACCCTAACTGCGGGAAGGGGTGATCTACTAATTCTATCACAAGTGTTGGATTCTGTTACAGTGGGTAAAACGACTCACATGACTGTGATGTGGCAGCACAAAGGACTCAAACTGGCCTGCCCACCTCACCAACTCAATTAAAAGCAATCGTATTATCTTCTATGGTAGACACATAAAATCTATTATGGTTTTCCAAGAAGAATTTCTGCTGTGTAAATCGACATTTCACTTCCCTTCTCAATGATTCTACTATAGACATAAGCTGTTTACCAGCAGAGGTCGCACGACCTTCTGCTTTTCCTAGCTGAGTGCTTGCAGATTAGAGAACCATTTCCTACATATTTGTCTTATCGTTAACATGATTTAACCATATTTGTAATTTTCCCTCATTGGCTTTTAACTCACCACAGATCTAATCGTCTATAAACGAAATCCTGTTATTTAGAGCACTAATACAGGTTTCAAACACACTACAGAAATAAGCATTGTTAGGTGCCAGGACATGGGTGCTTACACGTTAGCTTATGAACATTGTTGTTGTTGTTGTTGTTGTGGTCTCCAGTCCTGAGACTGGTTTGATGCAGCTCTCCATGCTACTCTATCCTGTGCAAGCTTCTCCATCTCCCAGTACCTAGTGCAACCTACATCCTCCTGAATCTGCTTAGTGTATTCATGTCTTGGTCTCCCTCTACGATTTTTACCCTCCACGCTGCCCTCCAATACTAAATTGGTGATCCCTCGATGTCTCAGACCATGTCCTACCAACCGATCCCTTCTTCTGGTCAAGTTGTGCCACAAACTCCTCTTCTCCCCAATCCTATTCAATACTTCCTCATTAGTTATGTGATCTACCCATCTAATCTTCAGCATTCTTCTGTAGCACCACATTTCGAAGGCTTCTATTCTCTTCCTGTCCAAACAATTTTTTGTCCATTTTTCACTTCCATACATGGCTACAATCCATACAAATACCTTCAGAAACAACTTCCTGACATTTAAATCTATATTCGATGTTAACAAATTTCCCTTCTTCAGAAATGCTTTCCTTGCCATTGCCAGTCTACATTTTATATCTTCTCTACTTCGACCATCATCAGTTATTTTGCTCCCCAAATAGCAAAACACCTTTACTACTTTAAGTGTCTCGTTTCCTAATCTAATTCCCTCAGCATCATCCGACTTAATTCGACTACATTCCAATATCCTAGTTTTGCTTTTGTTGATGTTCATCTTATACCCTTCTTTCAAGACACTTTCCATTCCGTTCAATTGCTCTTCCACGTCCTTTGCTGTCTCTGAGAGAATTACAATGTCATCGGCGAACCTCAAAGTTTTTATTTCTTCTCCATGGATTTTAATACCTACTCTGAATTTATTTTTTGTTTCCTTTACTGCTTGCTCGATATACAGATTGAATAACATCGGGTACAGGCTACAACCCTGTCTCACCCCCTTCCCAACCACTGCTTCCCTTTCATTTACGAACATTAGTATTAATAGTAAAGGGACTGTTAAGGGCATCATATCATGACTCTGTTGAATTATGATAAATATGAGGCACTCTCGAGCAGTATTCCCTGAATCTCTGCATGATTAAGTCACTAACTTAAAGCGTTGGTGATAAACGTCGGAATTTGGGAATTGTGGAATGTAAAGTCTGCAGCTGGCCGTAGCTCGCCGGGCCGCCGTGGGCGGCAGGCAGCGGCCACCGGAAACGCGGGACAATGCGGCTCTTTTGGGGGTAGCCCGGCATTGGGAGCCACCTGTGCTGGGCAACACGTGGCCAAGACGGGAATTTCGTTTGCCTAGGGGCGATACGACCTACTCGATCATTGGCTAGATCTCAGAAAAGCCGTTGGAGGGATTTCGGCGATGATAGAGCGTTCGACATTGGCCGAAACGGGGTATTCTTCCGCCGCGTTTTCGTACGCGTGTGACACGGGAGAATTGTGGAGAGAGAGGACTTCGCCTTCAGCCATCGAGCGGTACGGACTTGGAGACGACGTCTTCGCCATCGTCTTCGAAGACGACAAGAAGAAGGCACCGGTTGGTAGGACATGTCCTGAGTCATCAAGCGATCACAAATTTAGTGTTGGAGGGCAGGGTGGAGGGTAAAAATCGTAGAGGGAGACCAAGAGATGAATACACTAAGCACAGGCTCATGCAAGAATTGCGCACGGCGGGCGGCCCCGCGCCCCGCGAGCGCCAGGCAGTGTAGTTCAGTCCGCGACCGTGTGTCGCTAGTGTCGCCATAGGACAGAGAGAGAGAGAGAGAGAGAGAGAGAGAGAGAGAGAGCTGCGGAGCGAGTGAAACCGCACACCACTGCTCTGCGCTGGACTGTCCCGCAGTCAGATCCAACCTTCGACCATAAATCTAGTATCTATGGTCGAAGGATCCAACGCAAACAAAATAACAGAGGAAGCGCACCTCTGTAAAAGAGGCCCATGAGCGGTAAAACGAGCAAACCATTTACTGTTTAGGTAACAACTAGTGTTCGTGTGGCAGAATTACTATGCAAAGTCCGCAGCTCGTGGTCGTACGGCAGCGTTCTCGCTTCCCGCGCCCGGGTTCCCGGTTTCGATTCCCGACGGGGTCGGGGGTTTTCTCTGCCTCGTGATGACTGGGTGTTGTGTGATGTCCTTAGGTTAGTTAGGTTTAAGTAGTTCTAAGTTCTAGGGGACTGATGACCATAGACGGTAGGTCCCGTAGTGCTCAGAGCCATTTGAACCATTTTTTACTACGCAAAGCTTTAGACAACAATATCCAAAAGAAGAATCGAAGAACACCTTAGTTGTTTTCTGACCCACAGATTCATTCTATTAGTACTGCACATGCACACTCGTCATATATACAATAGGCGTCTTCTGAAAAATATATCAGTTTCTTAAATGAACTAGATTCACAAATATTCTATTTTAGAAATAATTTTATGAAAGGGATATAGAGTCTCATTCTTACTGTTAGCAGTTACAAGTAAATATTTTTTGTTATAGTTCGGTATACATCTCTTTGTACCCCTTTTCAGAGTTTAGAAATCGGATCCTTAGTTTGCTGTTTTGTACGTAATAATTTTAACCGACCAAGTTTGAAAACTTATTAAAAATAGATTTACGGTTATAAAGCTCTTTAATTCTTACAGTCAACATTGTTAAAGAAGACAATTAACATTTTACACTTTTTTCTTTTTCGACGAAACGGTTTTCTCAATGTTTGGTACAATATTCCCTGAGACTGATAACCTCAAAGAATTAGTGAAATTTTTATCGCCAAGTAATGAACGGTTCTTAGTTTTAGCAAGCTTTAAAAGAGAGAAAAAGCGCTCACAGATATACGTGGAACCAAACATTGAGAGAACTTAGGCCGCGTGCTTGTGCAAGAGAGGATATTTATCTCACGGAAGACAGCTGTAAAAGTCATCCAAAGTTTTACACATAGGAAAGCGGTCCTTCAGGCGGATATCGCACTGCAGGTCAATCAGCTCTAGTTGAAGCACTCGTGAGACGTCCTCTGCCGAAGTGAAAACGGGCTAACAAGTATATTTAAGGCCGATTGAAGTTCACTTGTCTCCAAAAATCTGTTTTCAAACCGTTCTTCTAATTCGCAAATGATTGCAACATAATCTGAAAAATCCAATTCTTCTGTAATGCTGTCTAGTGCAGGAAAGTGTTCACAGTTCTTCTCACGCAATTGTTTTTCCCACAAAATAAGTTTTTTTTTCCTTTTTTTTTTTTTTAAAAAAAAAGCTTGAATCGTCTGCACTAAATCAACTACATAGTGATTTTCGCGTTGGAGTGAATTGTTCAAAGTATTTAAATGACCAGTAAGGTCACTCAAAAACGCCAAATTCGGCACCCACTAAGGATCACAAAGTAATTCTTCTGGACGTCCTTTCATATCCAAAAAGATATTTATTTCGCCCCTCAACGAGAAAAACCGACGAAGAACCTTTCCTCTGCTCAGCCATCTTACTTCGGTGTGGTAGGGGATGCCCGGCTATTCTGCTTCGATATCAGCCAGAAATTCTTTTAAATTGGCGACGTGTGTGTCCCGGCCGGCCGTAACCCAGGAATCCAGTGCCTATCCCTCATAGCGCAGGGGCTCCATCCCTTGTTACACTGATCAGGCGTTCCCATTTTAAACCTGTTGACTCTAACACGTTTCCCACGGCTAGAAATATACCCAAACCCGTGGTTGTGTCTTCTAATGGTATAAGATCGAGAAATTCTTCGGTGACACGCAGGTTGTCGTCGATACCTCGAATGAATATCACGAGCTGAGACATGTCCGCAACGTCCGCGGACTCGTCAAGAGCGATAGAAAGTGAAATGAAGTTCGCCGCTCTCTCCATTAATTGCTGCTCCACATCTGAGACCATATCTTCGACTCTGAGCAACAGCTTGAGGCGAAAGAGCTATTTTTTCAAATTTTTCCGTGAGGTCTGGTGGACAAATACAAGCCGCCGAGTCCACCAGGCAGTCCTTGATGAGATTCGCAGCCGGCCGGTGTGGCCAAGCGGTTCTGGGCGCTTCAGTCTGGACCTGCGCTACCGCTCCGGTCGCAGGTTCGAATCCTGCCTCGGGCATGGATGTGTGTGATGTCCTTAGGTTAGTTAGGTTTAAGTAGTTCTAAGTTCTAGGGGACTGATAACCACAGATGTTAAGTCCCATAGTGCTCACAAGGCAACCTCCCCATCGCACCCCCCTCAGATTTAGTTATAAGTTGGCACAGTGGATAGGCCTTGATAAACTGAACACAGATCAATTGAGAAAACAGGAAGAAGTTGTGTGGAACTGTGAAAAAATAAGCAAAATATACAAACTGAGTAGTCCATGGGCCACATAGGCAACATCATGGAGAACGTAAGCTTAGGAGCGCCGTGGTCCTGTGGTAGCGTGACCAGATGCAGAACAAGAAGTCCTCGGTTCAAGTCTTCCCTCGAGTGAAAGTTTTACTTTCTTTTTTTTTTTTTTTGCATAGTTATTATCTTTCCGTTCGTTCATTGAGGTCTCTGTTCACTGTAATAAGTTTAGTGTCTGTGTTTTGCGACCGCACCGCAAAACCGTGCGATTAGTAGACGAAAGGACATGCCTCTCCAATGGAAACCGAAAACATTTGATCGCAAGGTCATAGGTAAACAGATTCCTCCGCAGGAAAACACGTCTGATATATTCTATACGACACTGGTGACGGCATGTGCGTCACATGACAGGAATATGTTGTCGACCCACCTAACTTGTGCACTTGGCGAATGGGTAAAAAGATTCGTCTACCTTGCCCGATTTAGGTTTCCTTGTGGATGTGATAATCACTCCCAAAAAAGTGATGAAAACATAAGAGTTTGTCACATAAACTGAAAATAAAAAATTAAAATTTTCACTCGATGGAAGATTTGAACCGGTGACTTTCCGTTCCGCAGCTGCTCACGCGACCACGAGACCACGGCACTCGTGCGTTTGCAGTGTCTTTGATGTTGCATATCTTCCCATGGACTACTCAGTTTGTATATTTTGCTTATTTTTTCACAGTTCCACACAACTTCTTCTTGTTTTCTCAATTGATCTGTGTTCAGTTTTTCAAGGCCTATCCACTGTGCCAACTTATAACTAAATCTGAGGGGGGTGCGATGGGGAGGTTCCCTTGTCAGAGCCATTTGAGATTCCCAGCTGCAAAGGGTTTGCCTGCTTTCCCAATTCTCAACGATCATTTGTAACTTGCGCACAAACTTTGCCCACCTGTTTCCTGCTCGTACCACGCCAAAAAAAAAGAACATACAATTAATTTTGTACAATCCTGTTTTTAAAACACATTTATCACTTTAACAATTAATTGTTCCATTGATTGAAACTCAAATAAAAAACTAACACAAAAGATTGGTTTTAGATGCGTTTCCCCCCAGTTCCGCTGAAAAGGACAGCGACGTGTGGTCGCAAAATAAATTTTTATCTGTTGCAATATTTGCGTACAGCGGCATGGCGAGGCTCGGCTTGCGGTCTGCACGGCCATCTGAGCGGCACGGCTCGGCCACTGCGACAACACACGAATTCGCCCGGGGCGCTGGCCGAGGGGGGTCGAGGGCGCTGGCGCCCCAGGGGCACAGTTTGGACAAACCTGCTGATCTTTCCTCTTCTTCCTTCCTTCTTCGTACCGCGGCTATATCTCAGCGTTTTCAATGCAGAAATGTAGTGGGAAGGGGGCACACGTGTTCGGTGGTTCACGATATCGTAGTGCTGTGAGGGAGCGTCACTCGTGCCTCTGGATTGAGAACACTGACGACTGAAGTACGGACATTTCTCAAAAGAAAAACAGATATGTGCTCTCCTTTCTTTTAAAACTATAAACAGTAGCGTAGCTAGTACTGTCTATCGTTCTACTAAACTGAATGAGCGCGACACCATTGATAGTTTCAACCTCAAAAAAAAGTTTATTAGTGCCAATTAGCTGAAATTTAAGGAAGGGAAATGTAAGGTTGGGAAGGGAGTGAGACAGGGTTGTAGCCTATCCCCGATGTTATTCGATCTGTATATTGAGCAAGCAATAAAGGAAACAAGTTCGGAGTAGGTATTAAAATCCACGGAGAAGAAATGAAAACTTTGAGGTTCGCCGATGACATTGTACTTCTGTCAGAGACAGCAAAGGACTTGGAAGAGCAGTTGAAGAGAATGGACAGTGTCTTGAAAGGAGGGTATAAGATGAACATCAACAAAAGCAAAACGAGGATAATGAAATGTAGTCGAATTAAGTCGGGTGATGTTGAGGGTATTAGATTAGGAAATGAGACACTTAAAGTGGTAAAGGAGTTTTGCTATTTGGGGAGCAAAATAACTGATGATGGTCGAAGTAGAGAGGATATAAAATGTAGACTGGCAATGGCAAGGAAAGCGTTTCTAAAGAAGAGAAATTTGTTAACATCGAGTATAGATTTAAGCGTCGCGAAGTCGTTTCTGAAAGTATTTGTGTGGAGTGTAGCCACGTATGGAAGTGAAACATGGACGATAAATAGTTTGGACCGGAAGAGAATAGAAGCTTTCGAAATGTGGTGCTACAGAGGAATGCTGAAGATTAGATGGGTAGATCACATAACTAATGAGGAGGTGTTGAATAGGATTGGGGAGAAGAGGAGTTTGTGGCACAACTTGACCAGAAGAAGGGATCGGTTGTTAGGACATGTTCTGAGGCATCAAGGGATCACAAATTTAGTGTTGGAGAGCAACGTGGAGGGTAAAAATCGTAGAGGGAGACCAAGAGATGAATAAACTAAGCAGATTCAGAAGGATGTAGGTTGCAGTAGGTACTGGGAGATGAAGAAGCTTGCACAGGATAGAGTAGCATGGAGAGCTGCATCAAACGAGTCTCAGGACTGAAGACCACAACAAGAACAACATAGCAGCACTGCACCAACGCGTGTTCCGTGCAGAGTCCTGCGGTTAGAGCTCTTTATTTGCTCAGAAGAGAGATTTTTACCAACGCTTCACCACTTCCAACAACTTACCTAGTATTTTTGATCTGGTAGTTATCCTTGCGAGGTGCCGAGTATTTATCAACGCAGCTGCCGGTAATAGGGGCGCGTAATTGAACATTGTTAATGTGCCATTCTCAGGCGTGTGTGGGTGGGTAAAGAAATTCACATTTTTATTGTAAATTTTGTCAGTTGTGGGGGGATATCAAATTAAAATGCCAGTATTACAATCAAATTATCGACTTCATTGTAGCTAGCATTTACCTTGGCCCCACAAGCTTTACATGTACTCTAGCCACTGCACAGCTTGCCCAGACGGGAAGGAAAGAAGGTTTGCGGTCTTCTATGACAGCGACAAACAAATAAGCTTACAGCATTAACAGAAATGTTATCCGTCCTGATTTGATTCATTTCAGCCTTAAAAACAGAGGTATACCTCTCTAATCAATGTGAGAACTGAAAGGCATGTGCCCCTTGAAAAGGTAAAGAGACAAACCGTTCGATGTTACTCCCCCGACCAGAATTCACTGAACTTGGTGAGGCGGGCAGTGATGGTGATGGCAACACGTGCAGTGCCGATGAGACAGGTCGGCTGCCGTTGTCCACGTCCAGTGACCTCATAGCTGGCGACAGGTTCTCACAGGGGAACCTCCCCATCGCACCCCCCTCAGATTTAGTTATAAGTTGGCAGAATGCATAGGCCTTGAAAAACTGAACACAGATCGATCGAGAAAACAGGAAGAAGTTGTGCGGAACCACGAAAAAAATAAGCAAAACATAGAAACTGAGTAGTCCATGCACAAGATGGCAACATCATAAATATTATAGGCTCAGGCGCGCCGTGGTCCCGTGTTAGCGTGAACAGCTGCGGAATAAGAGGTCCTGCGTTCAAAACCCCTCGAGTAAAAATTTTAATTTTTTATTTTCAGACAATTATCAAAGTTCAGGCACTCACACACAATCAACTTCGCTCTCCAAAATTCCAGGACGTGTTCATATTTGCTTGGACATATGCAGGATTTGACGATCTGCACACGGAAAAATTTGAAAACGTTAAAAACATATGTTTTGACACAACACAGGGAAAACTGTGCGACTGTGAAACTGTTGCATTCATTTGTTGCCGTTTATGTGACAAACTCTTATGTTTTCATCACTTTTTTGGGAGTGATTATCACATCCACAAGAAAACCTAAATCGGGCAAGGTAGAAGAATCTTTTTATCCATTCGCCAAGTGTACAAGTTAGGTGGGTCGACAACATATTCCTGTCATGTGACGCACATGCCGTCACCAGTGTCGTATAGAATATATCAGACGTGTTTTCCTGTGGGGGAATCGATTGACCTATGACCTTAAGATCAAATGTTTTCCGTTCCCATTGGAGAGGCACATCCTTTCGTCTACTGATCGCACGGTTTTGCGGTGCGGTCGCAAAACACAGACACTAAACTTATTACAGTGAACAGAGACGTCAATGAACGAACAGATAGATCATAACTTTTCGAAAATAAAGAAATTAAATTTTCCACTTTTTTTTTCTTTTTGCATTTTGTTCGTTATTGATCGTTGTGTTTGGTCGTTCCGGACGTCGCAAGACATCCAGTTCAAGTTCGGTGGTTGATCCTTCCTCTCAGTTTTTTATTACAGAGGCCTTACGGCTCTCTGACCGAACACGCTGAGCTACCGTGCCGGCGTCCACTTCAGAGGAGATTTGAACCAAGGACCACTCGTTCCGCAGCTGCTTACGCTAACCACAGGACCACGGCGGGCCTCAAGTTAAATTCTCCTTGATGTTGCCTATCTTACCCATGGACTACTCAGTTTGTATTTTTTGCTTATTTTTTTTGATAGTTCCACACAACTTCTTCCTGTTTTCTCGATTGATATGTGCTCAGTTCTTCAAGGCCTATTCACTGTGCCAACTTATAACTAAAGCTGAGGGGGGTGCGATGGGGAGGTTCCCTTGTCAGCTGAAACGGCTCTCTGTGCCACAAAGGGCCCACACCATGCCCAAGCTGACCCTCAGAGTGGCTGGCTGAAGTGTCGAAGGCAGAGAGTGTGGCATGACAGGCTGTCCGCGCGCCTCTTTACCCGAGCTTTTTCCAACCAGGCATTTTCTAAGAATGGCCAGAGATCTCGTCCCCGTTCTCATCTCGTTTGGTATGTCTGATTTAGATAGGTTGGGATAAAAATGTCGGTCACCAGTACAGTTTTGGTTTCTTGGTTGGTTGGTTGGTTTTGGAGAAAGAGACCAAACATCGGATTAGGGAAGGAAGTCGGCCGTGCCTTTCACAGGAACCATCCCGGCATTTGCCTGGAGCGATTTAGGGAAATCACGGAAAACCTAAATCAGGATGGCCGGACGTGGGATTGAACCGTCGTCCTCCCGAATGCGAGTCCAGTGTGGTAACCACTGCGCCACCTCGCTCGGTTTTGGTTCCTTGTCAGTAGCGTGTTCTTGTCCTGAGTCTGAGGGAAGGTCTCTTGTGTGTGCCGTTATGTGTTTCAGAGTGAGGAATCCAACGTTAGAAAAACTAGCGCTACACAGTGGCAAAGAGAACCTACTAGAGAACTCCTAAAAATTCTCTCTCAATAATGAAACCAAACCAGGTTCTGTCACAGTCGCCAGGTTGTCGAACTGCTGCTTAATTTGAAAGACTGCCAATATGATTCCTACATTTTATTTATGGCTATGAGCTACAATTTTCAGGCAAGTGGTAATCAATAGCATCTAAAAGCAGGCATGAGTTTCGCTCCAATATAAGCTTGTGATGGGGTTTATTAGTCAGGAGAAAATAAAAGAACGCCAGGTTCAACAAATTTCAGTGTTGTCCATCCGAGTTTTGTGATCGCTTCCACGGTTTTTTGACTGACATCTGGTCGTGAATTGTCGTGCAACAGCAAAACATCCTGCTTTTGCCGCTGTGGTCGAACGTGACTCAGTCGAGCTTGAAGTTTCTTCAGTGTCGTCACATATGCATCAGAATTTATGGTGGTTCCACTTGGCACAGTGTCCACAAGCAAGAGTCCTTCGGAATCGAAAAACACTATAGCCCTAACTTTTTCCAGCAGAAGGTGTGGTTTTGAATTTTTTTTTCTTGGGTGAATTTGCACTATGCCACTCCATTGATTGCCTCTTCGTCTCTGGTGAAAAATGATGGAGCCATGTTTCATCACCTGTCACAATTTTTCCAAGAAATTCATCTCCACCATTCTCGCACTGTTCAAAAAGTTCGCTGCATACCGTTTTTCTTGTTTCTTTGTGAGCCACTGTCAACATCCTGGGAACCCACCTGGCACAAACCTCTTTTAACGCCAACACTTTCAGTATTCTGTAAACACTTCCTTCCCCTATCCCAACGTAGCGTGACAATTCGTTCACTGTGATGCGTCTGTCAGCAGTCACCAATTCGTTAACTCTCTGCACATTGTCTGGAGTGTGTGCAGTACGAGGCCTGCCGCTGCGAGGACAATCCTCAACACTGCCGTGCCCGCTTTCATCACGTAAGCTGCTTGCCCACCGACTAACTGTACTGCGATCGACTGCAGCATCTCCATACACCTTTTTCAACCTCTTGTGGATGTTTCCCACTGTCTCGTTTTCACACCACAGGAATTCTATGACAGCACGTTACTTCTGACGAACGTCAAGTGTAGCAGCCATCTCGAAGACGTGCTGTGACGGCGCCACTCATGGGAACAGGGCGAACTAAGTTTGAAAACATGCGGGAAGGATGTATCTACACACTGTAAAACATTCACACATGCAGAATGAAAACTGTATTTTTACAAAAATAGTGTGCATTTCTTTTGGAGTGATCCTCGTAGTTTAACAGTTGTACGTTTTTGTACAATAAATATTTTTCTGTATCTGTACACGTTTGTTTTATATAACCAAACGGAACTTACTTTGTGAACGACCCTCGTATTCTTGTGAGCATTTGAATTAACGGTTCAGAATTTGGTCTGTGCTTCTCATAGGTAACGTAACGAGCCCAATAATCATGGTTTCTGGCAATAGTCTGCTACTAACTTGTAAGTACTGTAAGAAGAGATTGAAAAAATCGACTAACCAGTTGTAAATCAAAGGCTTATTTAGCTATTGACCTATTTGCGTAATGTAGGCATTAACCATGCCAGAGCCAAAGGCATGGCGTGATGAATACTTACGTTAAAGAAATATTTTATTCTTTGAACTACTGCTACAATTTTACATAGACCAGAGCCTTTCGTTTGCGCATTTATTCTGATGTATACTGAATGCAGTGTGGTTGTCTTAAGCCGTGGCATGTGTTTTCTGGTTTTTATATCAATCTTATATATAACAAGATCCGCAGGGCCTCAGCTAATGTATTTACCATCATGTGATGTAGCAAGGCCCACTCCATCTGAAGAAGATATTTTTATAAGTATCGAAACCTTGGCCAAGGGCTAAATAAACCTTTGCTCTGCAACTTGTTGGCTGATTTTTTTTCCACCTCTTCAGATTTATACAGTTGCTGAATCACAGTCATGTTTAAGATTTTGTACTGTAAAACTAGTAGTAGTAAATGAGTTTTGCTATTTAGGGGGCAAAATAACTAATGATGGTCGAAGTAGAGAGGATATAAAATGTACACTGGCAATGGCAAGGAAAGCGATTCTGAAGAACAGTAATTTGTTAACATCGAGTATAGATTTAAGTGTTAGGAAGTCTTTTCTGAAAGTATTTGTATGGAGCGAGCCATGTATGGAAGTGAAACATGGACGATAAATGGTTTAGATAAGAAGAGACTAGAAGCTTTTGAAATGTGGTGCTACAGAAGAATGCTGAAGATTAGATGTGTAGATCAGATAACTAATGAGAAGGCACTGAACAGAATTTGGGGGGAAGATGAATTTGTGGCACAACTTGACCAGAAGAAAGAATCAGTTGGTAGGACATGTTCTGAGGCATCAAGAGATCACCAATTTAGTATTGGAGGGCAGCATGGAGGGTAAAAATCATAAACTAATAGATGAATAGACTAAGCAGATTCAGAGGGATGTAGGTTGCAGTAGGTACTGTGAGATGAAGCAGCTTGCACAGGATAGAGTAGCATGGAGATCTGGACCATACCAGTCTCTGGACTGAAGACTACAACAATAACAAAACTAATACTTAGGGTGGAAGAATAAAACACGTTGGAAAGAGCAAGAGGGCTATGAGAGCATTGTAGAGAACTGAAACACCTGATATACATTGGTAACTGGCTTGGCTGTGAGTTGTCGACAGAAAGAAGTGTCACGAGGCGTTTCTGCTTGCTGCTGTATCAACGGTGGTGAATTATGAATAACTTTGCAGCGTAGTGAAACGTTCCCCTTACCTGCGTTGTCCTCGGTTCTTTGGTTTTTTTTTTTTTTTAAATCTCGTGTCTTATTTGCTGAATTATGCTGAAAACTGGCTTTAGAACAGATGGTGAAAATAACATACACTACATGGCAGTTGAATTTAGGTAGATTTTTCTACGTTATTGGCACTACAACGTTTGTAATAGCAACTGCACATCTCCATCCACTTAGATTTCCGTAATAGAATAACTTGGTTATAATGCAGTGTCACACTGTTTGTTGAACAACACATTGGCATAATAAGCAGAGAGAGAAACACGAGATTAATAGTGCATACCCTATAGTTTTGAATAAAGTCACTATAATGTTTTACAACTACCAGTGAGTAGCATTTTGTGAAGCAAGTTGTTGAGAGGACTAGGGTGTTGTACCTGGAGCAACTGTTTTATCGTATTCTACCCACATAAGGAATGCAAATAAGGAAGCGTTCTTGGCGTAACATTCATTCCACTAGACTCTGCAGCTAAGTACCCTAACATTTTGCTGTGTCGTGACTTAAACACAGCCCTCTTTTTTTTTTTGCCGAGCGGTTCTAGGCGCTACAGTCCGGAACCGCGCGACCGCTACGGTCGCAGGTCCGAATCCTGCCTCGGGTATGGATGTGTGTGATGTCCTTAGGTTAGTTAGGTTTAAGTAGTTCTAAGTTCTAGAGGACTGATGACCTCAGAAGTTAAGTCCCATAGTGCTCAGAGCCATTTGAACCATTTTGAACTTATTTTTTTATTCGTGCTCTGCAATATTGTTATGTAGCATTTCCAATCAGGTGTACATCGACACAGCACTGCAAAAAGCTATTTCAAAATGTGTAAAAAACTAACAAGGTTGTCTGTGAGGCTAAGAAACGGTACAACTTACAGTTTATATTCCAATTCAGGAATAAATATAAATCCATGTGGGGAGTTAAAACGATAAAACACGGTATGCTGCAAGTCTACAATTTAGCACAGAAGGGCATTCCATAAATTTAAGATGTAAACAAAACAAATTATTAAATGAAGTCAAACCTAGAGGAAGTACTAGACAAGTGTCTTGTGATCGAAAAAGATAGTGTTTCACATAAAGCAGATTTGTAAAATTCTGATACAGTCATCAATATATTTGAAACAAAGTATTTAATTCAAAACTAATGACCAAATTTGCCTGCTTAGTCAGCTTCAAGTGAATATTTACGTATGTTCGTACGTATACAACATCGTAATTTCTTAAATTTTACTAAAATCCTTAATTCGGCTCAAAGTGCACATTTCTATCTCCATATTCACACTAAAGTACCTAACTTCCACCAGTACTGTATTATTTCATGTTTGTCTCTTTATTATGGTATAATGCCATTCCTGCCACAAAATGTACGCTTGAAATTGAACGAAGTTGAAACTAGCCAATAATGTGGAATGAAACACTTCGTTTAAAATAGTTTCACTGCCTCGGCGGAAAAAAAATTAATGTAAGCAAATTTCTCTACCAAACCGACAAAAGAGACTTCATTAAGACGATTAATGGTTGACTGTTAATAACGTGGAAATATTATAAAATCAGAAAATAGAAATTACTAACTTTAGTCTTGCATGATTATGAGGAAGTATATTAATTCACTTGACGACTCCCAGCCACAGAAATCTGTTTTGTTTCCACTTGACGTGGGAACTGTAAACGAAGACAGAACAGCAATAACGGGAAACATTGTGCTGTGTCAAAACGCACGGGTTATGTTCGCCCTTACTAGTGTTGAGCATCCTACTCGATAACTTAATAATATCTGGTGGTTACTGTAAATACACGTGTATGATGTATTAAGAGAAAAATATGTTGTAGATGAGCCGCGAACGTCGGCGAAAAAAAAGGTGGTGAGCGCGCGCGACTTCAGCGATGCAACAACACGCCTTCGCTGAGTCCAGAGATGCTGCCTGAGCGACGCGCAGTAGCCGGCCGCTGTCGTAGAGAACCGACAGCAGCAACGAATAATTAATTAATTGTCAAAAGTTGGCGTGGCGCTGCGTGTTTGTTCATTTTAAATGGTTCCTATCATGGAGGTAAGAATAGAGGGAGACGCCGTGACGTCCCAGCTGCGAAGCTATGTGAAGCCGAGGGTAGCCATCTCAATCCGACCAAAACATTGGTGCTGTAAGCTTGTGTGCATCGGCTTGTCGCTCGCTTTTGGAAGGATTTTGCGCTATTATCATGACTTGTGTGGTGTTCGGATGTACGAATCGTTCTGATTGTGATGCGAAATCGAAGGGAATAACATTTCATGTGTAAGTTGTCTCGTTAAGTGTGATTTTACAACTTCATTGTGAATGAACGTGTGCTACATCGGTACTTGTACTATAGCGTGTTTTTCTCCTGTATGATTTTAGATCTCCTAAAAATGAAAGCCGGAAAGCTCTGTGGGAGAATGCTGTGAAGAGGAAGAATTGGCGTGCGTCTAAATGGAGCACTATATGTTCTCAGCATTTCCGAGAAGAGGACATAGACCGAACTTCCCTTTCAACAGTAAGGCTCCGAGAAAATGCTGTACCATCAGTTTTCCCTACACACCCAAAACAGTTGCAAAAGGTATGTTAATTCAAAGAATTAAATTCTTAGTTTTCAAGTTCACGTTTCAGTATAATACGTACGTATCGTCGATAATCGAAGTGTTGAGTAACTCACTTTGTCTTCATCATGTACCAAATTAAAAGCTAACACTACATTAACTGGCGTACAGTATAGGCCTAAACAGCACACTGTGTAGATTTGCCGTTCTATGTACCGTATTTCAGTAAATATTGGTGGTAATGAACAGTGTTTCCCAGTAGTGTAACGTAACTGAAATGTCCCAGTACGTATTACAAACAAGATGTATTTATGGGGCTTTGGAGGGAGGGTATAGCTAACTTGGTTTTCAGTTTCTATTACTTAGTTTGTGATACACGTTTATTACTGAATTAACAAAATTGTATCGTTTACATTGAAAACTAGCTATTCGTAATATTACATTAAAAACTATTTTTAATCAGAAGAAACGCGGAATTTCGCCTTTACGAGATTTTATTTTAAACAAAAACTTTGAAACAACGAATCTGATGACGTTACATGCTTATATGGTGCAATTAGCGACTGTAAT
The DNA here is from genome assembly GCF_023864345.2 of Schistocerca serialis cubense. Classification (NCBI taxonomy): domain Eukaryota; kingdom Metazoa; phylum Arthropoda; class Insecta; order Orthoptera; family Acrididae; genus Schistocerca; species Schistocerca serialis. The sequence goes on from NC_064648.1 coordinate 189,053,493, forward strand.
ACACGCAGCGCTGTAGCACACTGGCAATGTTTTGGTCAGATTGTCATGGCGGCGAGCCACGCCCCCATGGCTTCATAACGTAGTATGGCTGGGATACGTAGCGCCATCTCCCCTTATTCTTACCTCCATGGTTCCTATGGTATGACATAAATAGTTAGTTTCGATGAAGACTTCTCACCGACTAACAAGGGGAGGCCGCCAATTGTGAAATTCAGATTCGATTCATACTGCGCATAATAAAAGCTCATAGCCAGAGGTGTAATGTGGCAAAGCACCAAGATGCACTTCTCAGCCGTTGTCGAGAAAATCGACATTTAAAAGAAACCGTTGCGGTGAAATACTCTCTACGATTAATAGCTTCCTACAGCGTCGTGGTGCTGCGGTAAGTGCTCGGGTTCGTAATCCGAAGGTCGCCGGATTGAATCTCGCGCCATGCAACCTTTTTTTTTTGTATTTGTTTTTTGTAATTCATATATATATATATATATATATATATATATATATATATATATATATATATATATATAAAATTCCCAGCAATCAGTTGCAACAATTATGCATATAATAAGTTGTTGAAAGTCGTTTGTCGTGGAAAAACTGGCGACTTCGAACATAATTATGTTTTCCGTAAACAAAGTTGTATTTCACAAATGTTATTAATTGTCTTCATAATGTTAACCACGTATAGTTAACGGAAGACGTAGAAACGATATTCCGAAACGAATACGTATAGCGTAAGTCAAACGTTCGAATTAGAATAGAGACCCCACGAACACAAATTTGCTGTGGCAGGTATGAAATATAAACTCCGTTATTCGCTCGTTACACTTGAAGGACAGATGTTGAATGGGCCGAAACGAGCCGCCGCATAACAGCGTAGTTGCCTGCTAACTTCGAAAGAAGGTAGATGCGGTCCCTAGCGCAACTTATAACATTGTTGAAAATCGGTGCGGACGGGAGAGCTTTGGTACACCTGTTAAAAAAGACGGAAAAAATGGAGGCGGTACAATTGGAGAGCGATCCGCCTTCAGCAACATGCATAAGCTATTCATTAATACTTTATATATATATTTGAATTACAAAAAACTAAGAATAAAAAAAAAATTGCATGGCGCGAGATTCGATCCGGCGACCTTCGGATTACGAACTCGAGCGCTTACCGCTGCGCCACAACGCTGTAGAAAATCATTAATCGTCGAGAGTATTTCACCGCAACGGTTTCTTTTAACTGTCGATTTTCTCGACAACGGCTGAGAAGTGCATCTTGGTGCTTTGCCACATTACACCTCTGGCCATGAGCTTTTATTATGCGCAGTATGAATCGAATCTGAATTTCACAATTGGCGGCCTCCCCTTGTAAGTGGATATATCGCTGTGCGTCTAGGTCTGATAGTAGAGCGATCCAATGCGTGGTGTAGTGAGGCACCGCAGTTGGCGGTTAAGGCTCGGGAGAGGGAAAGGAGTTTGGATTGGTAGTACCAGTATTTTAATTTGGGTACACTTCTCGGAGGCAGCGTGGTTATTTAGTCTGTTAGGCCCCTGCTCATATATGTGGCTGTGACAGTTGTTTCCTCCCAGTGCTGAGCAACGAATTATTAAGAAGGGTAGTAGGAGTAATCCATCGAACTACAGACCTATATCATTGACGTCGGTTTGCAGTAGGGTTTTGGAGCATATACTGTATTCAAACATTATGAATCATCTCGAAGGGAACGATCTGTTGATACGTAATCAGCACGGTTTCAGAAAACATCGTTCTTGCGCAACGCTGCTAGCTCTTTATTCGCACGAAGTAATGACCTCTATCGACAGGGCATCTTAAGTTGATTCGGTATTTCTAGATTTCCGGAAAGCTTTTGACACCGTTCCTCACAAGCGACTTCTAATCGAGCTGCGGGCCTATGGGGTATCGTCTCAGTTGTGCGACTGGATTCGTGATTTCCTGTCAGGAAGGTCGCAGTTCGTAGTAATAGACGGCAAATCGTCGAGTAAAACTGAAGTGATATCAGGTGTTCCCCAGGGAAGCGTCCTGGGACCTCTGCTGTTCCTGATCTATATAAATGACCTGGGTGACAATCTGAGCAGTTCTCTTAGGTTGTTCGCAGATGATGCTGTAATTTACCGTCTAGTAAGGTCATCCGAAGACCAGTATCAGTTGCAAAGCGATTTAGAAAAGATTGCTGTATGGTGTGGCAGGTGACGCTAAATAACGAAAAGTGTGAGGTGATCCACACGATTTCCAAAAGAAATCCGTTGGAATTCGGTTACTCGATAAATAGTACAATTCTCAAGGCTGTCAACTCAACTAAGTACCTGGGTGTTAAAATTACGAACAACTTCAGTTGGAAAGACCACATAGATAATATTGTGGGGAAGGCGAGCCAAAGGTTGCGTTTCATTGGCAAGACAGTTAGAAGATGCAACAAGTCCACTAAAGAGACAGCTTACACTACACTCGTTCGTCCTTTGTTAGAATATTGCTGCGCGGTGTGGGATCCTTACCAGATGGGATTGACGGAGGACATCGAAAGGGTGCAAAAAAGGGCAGCTCGTTTTGTATTATCACGTAATAGGGGAGAGAGTGTGGCAGATATGATACGCGAGTTGGACGGAAGTCATTAAAGCAAAGACGTTTTTCATCGCGGCGAGATCTGTTTACGAAATTTCAGTCACCAACTTTCTCTTCCGAATGCGATAATATTTTGTTGAGTCCAACCTACATAGGTAGGAATGATCATCAAAATAAAATAAGAGAAATCAGTGCTCGAACAGAAAGGTTTAGGTGTTCGTTTCTCCTGCGCGCTGTTCAGGAGTGGAATGGTATAGAGATAGCATGATTGTGGTTCGATGAACCCTCTGCCAAGCACTTAAATGTGAATTGCAGAGTAATCATGTAGATGTAGATATAGATACAGATATTCTGTGGCTGGTGACACAGTGACTGGTTTTTGCGATTTTAGGTGCACGAGCTATCAATTGATTGTCGTCTTGTGGACAGTTTCGATCGTAAAGTTTGCTGTGGTAAATCCAGCGTGAGCCTGGTTAGAAAGAGAAGTATTGTAGGTGCTGAGCTGTAGGGAATCGGTGGAACCGATATCCTGTCCGTGTTGTACGATTAGTGGTCGCGGCTCGCTCAGAGGTAATTGGGCTCTAAGCCGTTTTGTTGAAGTGGGGGTGTGTGTCGAGAAGGGAAAGCCTCGAACACATGTATGTAGTTGTTGTTTAAATACCACTATTTTACAGCGGACCGAGAATTGGCTCGAATAATTACGAACTATTTCACTATATTGTGATAGAGTGCACCAGTAGTTGAGTGGATAAGCGACGAGAAAATAAAGGAACCATTTTACGAGCAGCACGCAGCTAAACAAAAACTTGATTAGCCAAAGCGACGAGTGGCCCAATTCAAGTAGGGAACTTCGCTGGTCGCGTATTGTCAACGCCTGAAGAGGTTCAGAATTGTTTTAAATTGTCACTTAGGGTTAGATTTAAAGTGGCAGAAGCAGATGTGGTTTTTGTTTAATTTTTTTATTACTGAATTTCCGTGTTGTGGGGTGTAGTCTTTTATGGCACTCACTCATTTACGTGAATGAGATTGTATTGAAACACCTAGAGAAAATAAATTCAAGTTTTCTTGGGGTAACATAAACCTTACGTGTATTTAATTAGTATCTGGTGTATATTATAGTATATTACGAGAAAAGGAAAGGGTGAATTCCAGAGATCTTAATACCGCGTTGCAGGACACAAGTATATGCTAGTATTTGTAAGTTTGCCTAATCAAAAGCTCTTTGATTGCGTTGAATCACGATAAACCTACAGAGGGTAGATATTCTAAAAAGTTAAAACGATTTCATTGATGGAAAGAATGTCTAAGTAAATGCAAGTAGAATTGAAGTTGTAATTTATTACGGAAAGGCCAACGATTACACCAAGGACAAAGATTATTAAATCTGTGAAGTACGTGACGTCTACTATTTACATAGCAACGCTGGGCTAAGTGGAAAGAGATTTAGTGGAAGCATAAACTATTTCAATTGTTATCAATATTGGTGGAAGCGTCTTAATACAAACTGGTCATAACACGACGGCATATGGAATAGGAATTTGGTAAGTACTTAAAAAGTTAAGAGTCTTCTCCAGAGGTAAATGTACTGCGTTGTGAGAATTTCGTTGTGTGGCAGAACAATTGCAAGCTATTTGCTGCGTTTATCTCGACGTAATATAAACAGGTACTGTATTTAAATTGATTTGATGCTTGGATTCGACCGGTAGCTTAGATAACGAGAGTCGTTATCTAAATCGGCCTATCTCGTAATTACTGCTTCATATTGGTGATCATTGTCATTAGAATGTTTGTATGTGTCTATTCGCAATGTAGGTAATCGTGTCATTTTTCGATCTCGACGTTGTGTAAAGTAAGGGCGCTGTCTTTCATTCTTCGATATTCGAGCCGGCTACATAGTCAGTGGTTGAGGTTGCCGCAGTAGTAATGATAGATACTAAGGGTGATCTATCCTCAGTTTGTTCCGCGAGAGTGCGATTACGGTGCGAACTAGACTTGAGTAGTCGCCAGGCGCTCTACTACGACTGGAATCTTCTAAAATCAGATAGCGATCCACAGTCATAACATATACTGTGAAATTAAAAACTGTACCTAATTAAAGCTGTAGTGGTCGATTGGTTCGCTCAAGTATTTTGCGCCTCAGCAAGCCATACATTAACGGTATAGCGACGTTGGTACAGTACGACCGATTGTCGTTGTATAAGTTCGATCTTCGGTACCGCCAGTCGGCGCGTTACAACATACAGGTATACGCGGGTCAAATGGGGAATGCCCCCCTCCCCGCAACAGCCTGTGTAACTCAGATTGTTCTGCGCATGCGCGAAACTGGCATCTTGAGCGCGCAAAAAAAAAAAATTTCCCGGTGGCATTTGCCTGCTTGGCACTTGCTCTGCTACTGCTCATACAGCATGAGCAAAGAGCCACGGTACAAGTAGCCAGAAGCAGGAGAAGGCACTGCTCGTACGCGAATTCTGCTTTGCGCACGAGCCCGCTGGCAACTGCTCAAAGGAACCTGCACCATCTCCAGGTAAAGAAAAAGTGATTAGAGATTAAAAACATAGATGATGCAAAAAAGGAATCTTTATTTTGGAACTAAATTAATAATTCAGCATTTATGTTATTATTTCGACGAGTGAAGGAGTTTGCGAAAAAATCTTGTGATGATGCCTTTGTAGCTACGCGTAGTACCCTGGGTTTAGTGTTTTGGGCGCACTTGAACTCGATTTTATTCATAATTAACTATTCACGCCTTTGGTGATGATTTGTGATAGCATAAGAATTTCCTACGTACTTGTTTCAGGAATTGGTTATCACAATGAAACACCTGTGTTCTGTTCAAAGCTTTTGTAAATTATTGAATTGCGATCGTGGGTAATTAACTTTTTAGCAAGTATTTTAGAACCTGTACTGTTCACAATGTATGAAAAATGAGGTCGACTTGTATGTATACCGTGTTGTCATCTGATTTCTATTTCCGTCTGTTGGATAAAATCGCTACTTGTGTATGCCTCTTCGGTGGAAGTCAATGTTAAATACTGTACATTCAATATATTACAGTACGGTTGTTTTGAGTTACTGTCACTATGTGATGTAGTGATGTTTATGAAGGTAGCCGTTGCACTAACAAATGGTTCAAATGGCTCTGAGCACCATGTGACTTAACTTCTGAGGTCATCAGTCGCCTAGAACTTAGAACTAATTAAACCTAACCAACCTAAGGACACCACACACATTCATGCCAGAGGCTGGATTCGAACCTGCGACCGTAGCGGTCGCTCGGTTCCAGACTGTAGCGCCTAGAACCGCACGGCCACTCCAGCCGGCCTTGCACAAACAATTCAAGCGTCTGTCATTACTACATTATGCCAGGATTAGGTTGAGATGAATGGCAATACTGTGGAATGTATTCATCCTGCTGCAATTACTGTGGCTGTGAACTTTCAGTATGCTTTCATTATTCGCCCTACTCCATAATTCAGTAAATCATGTGTTGACAGCAGTCTGCGGTAGCTTACGGTTTTTAATGTAGTATCATGTGAGAACAGTTTTGTGGAAGGATGTGAAAAAATGTAATTCCTCCAGGAAGCGCTACTGAGTAAGCGCAATTTTCACTCCCAAAAAGCATCACACAACCTCAGAGCTCAACAGAAGGTTCACTGTGAGTCCAGTAAAGAGGAAGTCACTTCGCCAAATCAGCTTTCTTAGTGGAATTAGTGTTAAATATTTATGACGATCAAGTATGATTTCTGCACAGTGCTATGTTTAGATATTATAGTATGTCTTCATTTAATGAACTGAAAGATCTCAGCATGGCAATAGTAGCTCCAATTTGGGTTCGTCACTTTGGATATGGACTAGGAATTTATAAAGAAGTAGTTGCGTTAAAATGCATATTAAATTGACCAATAAAATGTGGCGAACAATCTTTAGGGGTAGGTTTTCATTTTGTTCCCGTCAGCCTGATATTAAATGCAATTAAGAGATATGGAACGACGGGTGATTTTCTAGCTTAATTATGCCGAGTGCAGCCTGTGAGATTAAGAAATAAAAAAATATTATACTCTTACATACACTCCTGGAAATGGAAAAAAGAACACATTGACACCGGTGTGTCAGACCCACCATACTTGCTCCGGACACTGCGAGAGGGCTGTACAAGCAATGATCACATGCACGGCACAGCGGACACACCAGGAACCGGTGCTGGCCGTCGAATGGCGCTAGCTGCGCAGCATTTGTGCACCGCCGCCGTCAGTGTCAGCCAGTTTGCCATGGCATACGGAGCTCCATCGCAGTCTTTAACACTGGTAGCATGCCGCGACAGCGTGGATGTGAACCGTATGTGCAGTTGATGGACTTTGAGCGAGGGCGTATAGTGGGCATGCGGGAGGCTGGGTGGACGTACCGCCGAATTGCTCAACACGTGGGGTGTGAGGTCTCCACAGTACATCGATGTTGTCGCCAGTGGTCGGCGGAAGGTGCACGTGCCCGTCGACCTGGGACCGGACTGCAGCGACGCACGGATGCACGCCAAGACCGTAGGATCCTACGCAGTGCCGTAGGGGACCGCACCACCACTTCCCAGCAAATTAGGGACACTGTTGCTCCTGGGGTATCGGCGAGGACAATTAGCAACCGTCTCCATGAAGCTGGGCTACGGTCCCGCACACCGTTAGGCCGTCTTCCGCTCACGCCCCAACATCGTGCAGCCCGCCTCCAGTGGTGTCGCGACAGGCGTGAATGGAGGTACGAATGGAGACGTGTCATCTTCAGCGATGAGAGTCGCTTCTGCCTTGGTGCCAATGATGGTCGTATGCGTGTTTGGCGCCGTGCAGGTGAGCGCCACAATCAGGACTGCATACGACCGAGGCACACAGGGCCAACACCCGGCATCATGGTGTGGGGAGCGATCTCCTACACTGGCCGTACACCACTGGTGATCGTCGAGGGGACACTGAATAGTGCACGGTACATCCAAACCGTCATCGAACCCATCGTTCTACCATTCCTAGACCGGCAAGGGAACTTGCTGTTCCAACAGGACAATGCACGTCCGCATGTATCCCGTGCCACCCAACGTGCTCTAGAAGGTGTAAGTCAACTACCCTGGCCAGCAAGATCTCCGGATCTGTCCCCCATTGAGCATGTTTGGGACTGGATGAAGCGTCGTCTCACGCGGTCTGCACGTCCAGCACGAACGCTGGTCCAACTGAGGCGCCAGGTGGAAATGGCATGGCAAGCCATTCCACAGGACTACATCCAGCATCTCTACGATTGTCTCCATGGGAGAATAGCAGCCTGCATTACTGCGAAAGGTGGATATACACTGTACTAGTGCCGACATTGTGCATGCTGTGTTGCCTGTGTCTATGTGCCTGTGGTTCTGTCAGTGTGATCATGTGATGTATCTGACCCCAGGAATGTGTCAATAAAGTTTCCCCTTCCTGGGACAATGAATTCACGGTGTTCTTATTTCAATTTCCAGGAGTGTATATTGATCACAATATGATTATAAGCCTCTTTGATTAGCACTGATATTACCTTTGACCTATATTTCATAGTAACAATGGAAGGCGAATGTGAATGTTTCTGTCTGCTTCCCTTTTTTTTTCTTTTTTTTTTCTTTTTTTCCCCCCTTAGAAGTGCAATCATGAACCACAAAAACGCTAACTGGACAGAGAAAGAGGAACCAGATGAGGTATGTATTAAATGTGGCTCTGTGGTAAGTGACTTCCTTGCATTTCTTGGGACTGTTTCATTAATTTTTGTATGTGATGTGGTGTTCAAATAAACCTAATTTGTGGCGTGCTGTAGTCGACTGAAATGTCCACTGTCTGTCAGCTTTGGCTTGTGACATAAGTCTTGTTCTAAGTAACATTGTGGCTGGGAGGGATATTTGAAATGGATCGTTTTGCAGTATATGATGGTGCTCTCAAGTGGTGGATTTCAGTGTTTTGAAGTTTCTTTGGCATGCTACAATGTCAGTAGTCAGTGGATTGTTAGCTTATTAGATTGCTTATGAGTTATTGGAGTGGTAGTTGTCAGTGCCTACAAATTTATTTTTCAATTTGAAATTGTTAGGTTGCTGTGTTATTTGTGGGAACAGGTTTGTTTTCTGTTTATAAAAACGGCATTAGCAATGGATATGACAAAGTAGCTTACGAGTAGTCTTAACATGCAACACTGGGGATGACAGAGCTACTACTATAAAATTCTTGCAGTTGTGTGGCTTGCTGGTGAAATTGATCAAGTGTCATGTTTGTGATCAATAAATGAAGTTGACTAAGTTGTTCAGTGTCAGACCAGGGGTGAAGATACGTGAAGTTTTCATCAATACAGTATTTGACAATCTATTCACATGGTTCCTGGGAAAAAAATCATGGAAATCTGTCATACTGTTTTGATGACATATCATTTTTGTTATTGTTAGTCAATGTAGTATTGTACCAACAATGCTCATGTTGTCAGTCATACAGTTCTTGATTTCTTTTCATTTTTTGAGAGTTGTGTCCATAATTCATTAAGTATGGGGGACAGAGGGTTGCTGTTGAGATTGGTGAATCATCATTTGGGAAGGTTAAGTATGACTCAACAAGAGGAGTGTCCAGTTACTTGTTATCTGGAAAGGTAAAATTGTAGACATGAGTTCAATACAAACTTACATGAAAGTATGTGAATTTTGTTGTATGCATGAACCTTAGATTGCATTTACAATCCAAAAGATGAAATGCTGGCAATGCTTATGCTTTTCAATATAGGAGTATTATAATTACAATTAAAAATATCTTGGAATGCATTTTAGCCAGCAGATCTATAAACTAATATGTTGATATACTGATACTGTATTAATTATTTATGTCTTAATATTATCACAGAATTAAGCTGTGTACTGTGGGCTCAGTATGTGATGCATTTGTAACACATCTGGTGAGCCTATGCATTTGGCGGCTGGTAACAGAACTAATTGTAACAAAATGTCACTGTTAGCTTCTGGTGGAGTTAAACACTAAAGTTAATGCTAGGTCTTAGTTTTTGTCTCAGGTTCTCAAAAATGTAGCTTTTTTCAGCTTTTGGCATCCCAATATTATATGGAAAATTCCTTGTGATGCACCTGTTTTTAAAATGTCTCATCGCTTCTTCCTTGCTCAATATGGTATACCTAGACTTCTTTCTTCTAGCTGAATCAAAACAAATTCTCATGTGAGACACTTGCTCTAAATTACTCATCTTGATACATTCTCTAGAAGTATTGAACACACAGATATATAGCATTGATTGAGAATGTCTTGTTGGAAAATTAGCCTTTCCAGTTTTTTTGTGTGCATTAACTACCCAGTCAAGTAAGTCTGCATCACGTCAAGTGTGACTTCACTTACACTGTAAATACGGGATAAGAAAAATGAGATAGTGCTAAATACCCTTCAACTCTTACCCTTTGTGCTTTGAATGTCACATTTTTTACTATTTTTATGAACTTGGTGCAAGGATTGCACTGCCCATATTCAGGGTATTCATCTTTTTGTAAGGTATTGTGCCTCTGTCACAGGCCTCCAAAAGTAGGCACTTGGAAATGGGTTATCATATCTACTCGCAGTAATGTCTTCTGTTAAAATTCTTGTTTGGAATAACCACAGAGATGAGTATTATGTTGCACTTTTATCTAGTGTGCTACTTCTGTTATGTGAATGTATTTGTTTTTCACTAACTTAAAGCTGTCTAACAGTACAATGGCTATTCCAACATCTCACAAGGACTTATATCAGTAACTGATCTATAATGATGGACAAAACACAACAGCTTCTGTTAGATTTTTGTAGGAATATAGGAAGCAACTGTGTCACTTTTTCTACAATTCAGCAACTTTAGCAACTGAACTGGGAAGTTTTCATAAAGTCCTCAAAAGACCAGTGTCTTACCTCAGGTGGAAACTATGAGGTGTGGTTAGTAATAATCATCTCTGTATGTCATATTTAGGGCCCTTCGAATCGCAAATCTCACATGATGCACTCATATGCGGACATTCCCCACATATCAGCAACATTTTCAAAGTAAAAGTGGGTGCGATATCCAAGGCTAGTCCAGAGGAGCAGTCTCTTCTCTGTACCAAGCTCAGTGTGCTAACAGCTTTGAATCTGTATATTTATAGCTCTGCTGTCTTTGCCAGGAACAACATTAAAGCATGTGTTGTCAGGGGAGCAATTTACAAGCAGCATACCATCAATAAAGCAAACACTGACATCACGAGGCACAGGCAGCCAAGACAGCAAAGTCCTGCAAAGTGAATGCCCTCAAAAGTTTTAATTATTGTTCACTTCTTGCTTGATCCATGTCATTTAAAAATTTGAAAATAAAATCATGTGACCAGTGGATGAAAAAGGAATGTTGTAATTTAATCATTCTATGATACAGAGAATGTTGACCTTAATATTTAAAATTCCAGTTGTACTCTTTGATTTCATTACACTATAGTTATTTGAATGTGATGAAACCTGTTTCATGTAAAACATTTAATGGTAAAAAAAATAAAGATTACCAAAGTAGGAAATATGATTGAAAATAGCTGCATAGGAAGATGGCTCAAATGCAATATCCCAATAAATTTTAAATTATGTCGTCATTAATCATCTATATAACATTTTACTGACAATCATTGAAGTATGCCTTTCTGGCTTTGTCATCCACAATTACTGTCTCAATTATGTAGAACTAGTCATTTCTTCGTAACAAGTTCCATAATTCGACTTAAATATGTGATATTTTTATGTGTACATAGTGACTGCATAAACATAATGCTTACAGTTTGTTTTGTTGTTACTACAGGTCAATGTTTACTCATCAAGTGTGAAAATGAAACAAGACTTGGATGAGGATGTGAATCAAGAGGTAATTCTATAATTTATGTAACTGTAATTCTAAAATTTATATGACTCTGTCATTAAGTAGTGTTACATTGTGACTCAGTTATGGTGAATGTAATGGTATAGATACCTAATGTGTCTTGTCACATTAGCATAGTTTTATATTGTAAGGGATGTAAAGATGACAGTCTCTTAGCAATAGGAAAAGACAAAAAGCAGACAAAATAAAACATTTTTAAATGTTATACCTTCATTGTGGTCTTCAGACTGAAAGGGTTGATGCATCTCTGTATACTGGTCTGTCCTTGACAAGTCCTTCATCTCTGCTTGACTATGACAACCTACAAACATTTGAACCTTGGTTACCATAACCACACTTTGTTCTTTCTTTATAGTCTCCGACCCCCCCCCCCCCGCCATTTCCTCCAATTACCAAACTGAGCATTTCAAGATGCCTCAGAATATGTTCTATCAACCAGTTCCTTCTGTTATTCAAGTTGTGACATTTTTTTCCCCCTCTTTCATTTCAGTATATCCTCATCTGTTATTCAGTCTACTCATCTAATCTTCATCATTCTTCTACAGCAACACATTTCTGAAGCTTCCATTCTCTTCTTGTCCAAATTGCTTGTCATCCATGTTTTACTTTCATGCTTGGGTACTCTCCAGATAATTTTCTAACAGTTAAATTATATTAGACATTAAAAATTTCCTCTTCCTCACAAACAGGAAAAGATAAAAAGCAGACAAAATAAAATTGCCAGCCTGTGTGTTATAGCTTCCTTACTTTGGCCATTATCAATTAAAATGACTGCCCAAATATCAAAATTCATCAACTACTTTTAGTGTTACACTTCCCAATCTAATTCCCTCAGCATCACCTGATTTAATTCAACTATATTCCATTATCCTTGTTTTACTTTTATTGATGTTCACCATATAATCTCTTTGCAAGACACTATACATTCCATTCTTCTGCTCTTCCAAGTCCCAAGCTGTCTGTGTCAGAATTACATCATTACTGCAAAGTTTTTATTTCTTATTGCAGAATGTTAACTACCATTACAAATTTCTTCTTAGTTTCATTCACAGTTTGCTTGACGTACAGAGTGAATAACATCAGGAATAGGTTACAATTCTGTCTCACTCCCTTCTCAACTACAGCTCCCATTTCATGTCCTTCGACTTGTACGGAAACCAGGTTGCAGTTAAAAGTTGAAACTCTTTTACTTTCAAAATTTGCAACAGTGTATTGAGTCCACATTGTCAAAGGCTTTCTGTAACATCAAAAGATGCTCTAAACACAGGTCTGCCTCTTTTGAGCCTGATTTCTAAAATAAGTGATAGTTTCAGTACAGCCTCACTTGTAACTACATCTCTCTAGCACCCAAGCTGATACCAATTCAACCCCATGCCAGTTTTTTTCACTATTCTATCAATAATATCTTCTCTTGATGTCTTTGGTGTTATGTCACATGTGCTGGACTGCTGTAAAAATTGCTCATCAATATTTTATAAAGTTTTAGTCTTTAGTTACTTATTTTAAAGTTTGTGTTAATATTTGCTGTAAAAGTAACTTATTAGTGGATTTTCATTAATCTCAGTCTTTCTTTCTTTCTGTGTTATTGACTTAAGTGGTCTGTTATTTGTGAGTGTGCTTACACTGTTCATCCAAGTCTCATGCCTCAGTAGTGTGTTTACATTTCACAGCATGTGGTTGCAGCTGTAGCAGTTATAAGGCTAAGTACTAACAAAGTTGTTTGTGCACTGTTATACAGTTATTAAATTTAATAGTTTTCAATGGTGTTTCATGCTCTTTGTGGCAAAATAGCAATTTAATAAACTTTTGGAAACCTTCAATCACTGTGTTTAGTTTTTTCTATGCATTGAAGTCGTTTAGTAAATTTCATGCTTTAGTTTTCAACTAACGTTTGTTATTGTCTCTGGTGAAATATTTCAGTAAAATTTTCATTCCCTGTTTTAACTCCATTGAGTGTTCGAGTGGCCACTTGAATTTTTGGTTTTAGCTGACAAATTTTGTGAAGTTTTGTTGGTGTTGGTATTAGTTGTGGTTTAGTAGTAATAATAAGTTGTTGCTTTCATAGTAGAGAGAGAATTTTGAGACCGCTGTTCTTAGATCTATAAACAGTTCTACTGGTGTAACTGAATGTAGGTAATATAGACATTTAGTTTTTTTAGTAACTGTAAAATTTTACCGTGAGTGGGAAGTGTGGGCTGTGTTGCAGGCTTGTGAGTAGTGGGTTACAGTGTGAGATTTGTTCAAAGTATTGTCATTGGAGGAAAGCAGTGGGGAAGCCAGTGGGCATTGCAAAGAGATCCTCTCCTGGGAATCCAGAATCTTTAGTAGAAATAAGTTGATAGAGGAGCAGGAGCATAAGATCTGTGCCCTTAAGGTGCAGTTACAATATGCAAAGGAGGAACTAGATAGGTTGAGCAGGGTGAAGTGTGCTGGTGAATGGGAACAGGCAGTTGGCAAGAGGGCAGCTAGGAGGAAGAGCTATTCAGACAGTTGTACTTTGCATATATGCAATAGATTTGATCAACTGTCAGAGTTGAGTGGAGTGGAGCCTCTTATAGCTGTAGGTGTGGGAAACATGCAGCAGTCCTCAGCAGTGAGGAGGCCTAAGTCAACAGCAAAGTCTAACAGAAAGGAGGAGGCTATGCTGCTAAGCAGTTTACATGGTAGAGGTATGGGCCACCAGTTGCAGGAAGTGTTGGGGAGTGAGTGCCAGGTCACCAGCAGCCAAGTTCAGGGTTGGCTCAGGTGACTGACAGCATAGGGGAGTTGGGATAATGGAAGTGTGCAATTCCACCCCTCTGCTTTGACCAATGAGGTCACCAATATGCCGGAAATGACCATTCACAACAACTCCCATACTGCTCCTATGATGTCATCACGCTAACATGACAACAAACATGAAAATAGATCAAAAAACCACCAAACAGATATTCCTCCAAAAATATAATGAAACTAACGGACAAGCAGGGGAAATTGGGGGTTTTTGGGTGGGAACAAACTAAATATAAACACGTGCCACTACACCAAATGACAAACAACACTAAAATAACAAGACCCCAAAACCTTCCCAAATTTCACTACACACAAAAATCCACTGGAATCGATCACTTCCCTTGACGTATATAGGTCAACAGAAACAACCAACATCACACTATAAATCTCAAAACTTTCACCACCACACATAATCCTACCACAAAAAACCCCCAGAAAATCAAAACTGGAATCGAACACTTCCCTTGACCTATATAAGTCAACAGCAACTAACGATACCAAACCAGCCATAGGCACAACCACACTTCACAATAAAACGCTTCCCTAAAGTCATAAGTCAACAGCAAGGCAAAATACCAGATCACCAATGCAAACAACCAAACAGCTCACATGCACCCCACCAACCATCAAACAAACAAACAAAAAGAAAAAAAACATCAACTCACCACTAAAAAGCTCTGGTGCAGCCATCTAGGTCAGTCACCACAATCACACCCAGCCGCCCCCCCCCCCCCCAACACACGCACACACGCGCGCACACACGCGCGCACACTCGCGCGCACACACGCGCGTACACACACAAACAAAACATACAAACCAACAAAAATACCACAACCAAATGAAACTCCCACCCCACCCACAACCCACCCCCGAAATAAAAGACCCATAAACCAAGAAAAACCAAAAACAAAAAAAAAAATATCACAATCACACTCTAAAACTCAACAAGAACGGTAACAAAAAAAGTTCTCTACACAAAGTAAAACAAATAACACCCCCCCCTACATCCCTCTACAAACTTCACTAACAACCCCCCCTCCCCAAGCCACAGCCCCCTCCCCCCCACCCCCACCCCCAGCCAACACCTAACTGACCCACAACCTTTGGCCTATACATCCTACTAACCACCCTTAAAAAAAAACTAAAAGTAGAATAGCCCTCAGGGATGCTCTTCTGCCAACAGTACTCTTCTAGATGAGACTGAAGGTTAGGAGAGCACCTCTTCCCCTCCCAATCACTGACTTAACTGACACCCAAAACCCCTCTATAGTATTGGTACAGGCCCCCGTCTCATAATTCTTAAACTCAACTTTGTGGTTCACTACTAAATGATTGTACCCCTGCTGACCCAACCCCCTATAAGAAGAAAAACCATCTGAAACTATAGTGGTAACCTCAATCAGTCTCACGAATTTCCTTTTTGTCAGGCCCTCCACAACCCTAAATACACATTCTGAAAATCCCCCACCCCCACCCCCCACCCCCGATACTACAGCCCCCACACCCATAAACCGACCAGAGACTTACCCCTCCCATACTTTTTCTTCCCATACTTCTTCACAGACTTACCCCTCCCATACTTTTTCTTCTCATCGATCTCGACATCAACACCACCAGGCCCACCCAACCTACCCCTGTACTTAATATATTCAGAACACACCTCGTGACAATAAGAATACCAATCAAGCACCGTTCTCTCACTCACACCCACCTCATGCGCACGGAAACTGTGAGAGGAATTATAACAAAAATAAGTCATTAATACAATTTCTCTCATGACAAACCTAGACTTCTCGAATCAGGAACCTCGCCTAATGGAGCGCCATAAGTTATTCTTAAGACACCTCCACATATAGCCATCCTGGGTCCGAGACGCTGGAACGTTAGTTAGCCTCATTTCTTCACGACACACTGAACACTTCACGACTTCAGCCAACAGGCCAAATAGCTGAAGAAATTTTATTAGAGACAACGCACTGTCTCCCATCATCGCCAACAACCAAAAACTGTTGACCTTGTCAGTCATATCCATACCTATCAAAGACATGAACAAAGCAATTTACCAAAATTCACAGACAATGATCAGAAACAAAAATACAATAATGTTGACATAACAAAACCAAAATCTTTAACTCACTGAAAAATATTCTGCTGAAAGCACAGTCATCACTGATACCACACGTGCAATGCTACTACGCGAATGAACCCCATATGCCGCATAACACACTACCCATAAACACACCACCAGAGAGCACCACTGATCACATCAAAACGACACCTACAAACATGCCACTCTCACAAACTAAACTCCACGCTGTTGTGATGTCACACATGACAATATCCTTACATCACGGGTCAAAGCCGACGGGTGAAATTGAATGCTTCTGTTGACCCGGGGAGTTATGTATGAATTTCACAAAAGAGGATAAGGTAGTGACTTTGGATGGAGCAGGAAGTAGTCTTGATAGGAACGGGGAATATGATGTAGGTGGTGACCTGATAAAGACAGCTACTCAAACTGGTGGCACTAATGTACATTTTGTGCAACTGTTTCAGCATCATGATCGGCATAATCTTAATGCGGCTGTTAAGTGTATTAACATGGGGCTGGAGAAGGCACTGATGGCAGAGGGTGTGGGCCACATTGTAGCGGTGCCTGTTGAGTCTGTCAGTAGATTGTGTTTCACTAGACATGGCCTGCACCTCAATAGGTTTGGGAAGTGGAGGCTGGAAAGTTTATAGATGTCTGTGTGGTGGTGGTGGTGGTGGTGGTACTCGTGGAAAAATTCCTATTGTAGTTGGTGTTAGAGCTGCACCTTTTTTAGATTGAAGTCAGCTGATAGGTATACTGCTTAAAGGAAGTCCTTCTAACTAAGGAATCACCTTCAGAGGATGTCATGCTTCCAAGCAGAGAAGGTATTAGCATATTTCACCAAAATATAAGAGGTATTTAAGATAAAGTTAGTGAACTGCTTATAGATGTTGTCTCTGAAATTATTGGTATATCGGAGAACCACTTAAATGATTTGACAATTCAGAGGCTTCCCTTACTAGGATACAGATTTGTTGGCTGTTTTTTCAAGGAGTTCCTTGTGGAGTGGGAGAGACGCCATATACATAAAAAACAGTGTTCCATTTGAGTCCATAGACGTATCATGGCACTGCACTGAACAGGTATTTGAATGTTGTACAGGGACAATTGAATTTAGTGACTGACTTCAGAGCATTTCTACTCAAGCTGGAGAGGGTTCTTGGTTTAATTTATGGGAAGTGCCAGAATTTAGTTATATGTGGTGACTTCAGTATTAATTTTGTATATGATTGTGCAAGAAAAAGGATGTTGGTAGATCTCCTAAATTCATATGATATGGTGCAGACTTCGTTCTTTCCAGCTAGGGTGCAGGGGAATAGTAGCACAGCCATAGATATTATTCTCATTCATTCTTTACTATTAGATGGGCATTCTGATAGTAAAAGGATGAATGGCATTTCAGGCGATGATGCAGAAATTTTAACAGTAAAAGGATTTTGTACTCAAACAAATGTCACACATAATTACAAAATGTGTAGAAAAGTTAATTCAGTGGCAATAGTTTTTTAAATCTCATCTAGGAACAAGAGTGTCAGGATGTTTACAGTGCCTATAACATAGATGACAAATGTAATGCTTTCCTTAACACACTTCTTATGTCCTTTGACAGTTGCTTTCCATTAGAACGTTCTAAACGGGGTACTAGAAGTCAAAGGCAGCCTGAGTGGCTGACTATTGGGACAAGGAAATCGTATAGAACCAAGCAGGAATTATATCAAAATGTTAGAAGTAGCCACAATCAAGCTACAGTAGCTCATTGCAAACAGTATTGTAAGGTGCTTAAAAATGTTATTAGGAAGGCAAAGAGTATGTGGTATGCAAATAGAATAGCCAGTTCACAGGATAAAATTAAAATCATATGGTCAGTTGTGAAGGAAATGTCTGGTCAGTAGCACAAGGTCGACAATATAAAGTCAGTTTGTTGCAAAAGTATTTCTTTTACTGATATGTCAGATATATGTACAGCCATTTCTGAGCATTACTGGTGAATTAAATAAAAATTTAGTTTCTACAGGGAATTATATAACTCACTTGGCAAATTCCTTTCCAAGATTGATGTTTGAAATACTCCTCTGTGATACAGACAAGGTGGAGATTGACTCAATAATTAAATCATTGAAGACTAAGGACTCTCATGGCTATGATGGAGTGCCTAGCAGAATATTGAAGTACTGTGCTGCACATGTTAGCCCTGTGCTTAGCCATATTTGTAATTTTTCCTTTAAGAATGTTCAGTTTGATGAACGGTTAAAGTACTCAGTAGTAAAGACACTTCATAAAAAGGGAGAAAGGGATAACAAAGACATCTTTAGACCTATTTCTATGACATCAGTGTTTGCTAAAGTTATTGAAAAGGCTATTTATGGAAGGGTAATTGATCATTTTGTTTCACATAATTTGCTATTAAATGTACAGTTCGGCTTTAGAAGTCATTTAACAACTGAAAATGCTATATTCTCTTTTCTCTGTGAGGTACTGGATGAGTGACGCAAAACATTTCAAATGCTAGGTATATTTTTTGATTTAACTAAGGTTATTGATTATGTTGATCACAAAACATTGCTCCAGAAGTGGGTACATTATGGAATATGGGGAGTAGCTCACAACTGGTTCACTTTTTACGTTAACAACAGACTGAAAAATCATTATTCACAGTGCTGAGAATGGCTGTGATTTGAGGTCTGGCTGGGGTAAGGTCAGAGGGGGGTGGGGGTGGGGGGGGGGGGCTATTCCTGTTCCTAATTTATATAACTGATATGTCCTCTAGTATTACGGGTAACTCTAAAATATTTCTGTTTGATGATGACACTAGCTTGGTAGTAAAGGATGTTGTGTGCAACATTGGCTTGGTTTCAATAGTGCCGTTCATGATGTAAGTTCATGGCTTGTAGAACATAAGACTCAGTTCTTTTCAACAAAACTCGACATTTTAATTTCACAGAATGGGCATACAGTTAGTGAAACTGAACAGTTCAAATTTCTAGGTGTTCTGATAGATAGTAAACTGTCATGGAAAGCCCAT
Organism: Schistocerca serialis cubense; assembly: GCF_023864345.2. Lineage (NCBI taxonomy): Eukaryota > Metazoa > Arthropoda > Insecta > Orthoptera > Acrididae > Schistocerca > Schistocerca serialis. The sequence goes on from NC_064648.1 coordinate 189,072,843, forward strand.
GTTCAAGTTCTTGTTCAGACTTAATGCTGCCATTTTCACTATTCGAACAATATCTGAAGTAAGTGATTATTTGACACAAAAGTTAGGCTACTTTGCTTATATTTATTCACTTGTGTTGTATGGTATTATATTTTGTTGTAACTCTTCCCATTCTAAAAGGATATTTTTGTCTCAGAAATGGGCGGTTTGGGCAATAAGTGGTGTACATTTGTGATCAGCAGAAATCCAACCTGCATTTGGATCGGACTTCCTTAACTCTTGTGCAGAAAGGTGTGCAATATACTGCTGCATCCTTTTTCAGTAAGTTATCACAAGAATTCAAAAGTCTTGGCAGTAATCCACATATTTTCATATCAAAACTGAAGTGTTTCCTCATGGGTCACTCCTTGTTCCTGTTGAGGAGTTCCTTGAAAATTAAGCTGATTGTTATGTTATATTGTTGATTGCATTTACTTAAGCTTATGGTTTGATGTTTTTTGGGTTCATAAACATTTCATTTTTATGTGTTCTTACTTTTATGTTGTAATTTTATGTACTGACATGTTCCATGCCTTGGAGATTTGCTCCTCAGTTTGGTCCTACAGAAATAAATAAATTAATTCATTTGTGTTTTGCAACCATGACCTATTAAACTGCTTGTCTGGTAGTATTGACAGCTGTCAGTAACTCCCCCTGCCTCTACCCCCCTTTTTTTTTAGAGATGTAGTTATTACTTTTTACTTAAAGTATGAGGGTAATGCCCTGGCTTGGGGATCTCACTAACCTTGAGGTCATGTTCTATGATGACTTTGCTGAGCTTGTCTTAAAGACTTTTTTAAATGCAACTGAGGCTCTAATACTGATACCATAGAGGTCTAATAATGCCAATGTAATATCGAAGTATCTATGTTGACACTTATGTCATTAGGCATTAACAATTAATATCTTTAGCTCCCACTAAAATGTTACCTTCAGATCTGTAACTCTGATGGAATTTGAAGTGAATCTGTCCATAAAATCCTCTTGTCAATCATGTTTTCATTGTCACAGAGAGTGCCCAGAGAGAGAGAGAGAGAGAGAGAGAGAGAGAGAGAGAGAGAGAGAGAGAGAGAGAGAGAGAGGGGGGGGGGGGGGGGGAGGGGGAGAGTCAGTCCATCAGTCTTAAAAAAATATATTTGAATTGCAAACATCTCTCTGTAAAGTTTGTCTGTTGGCTCTAGCTGTTTGTCACTTGATCACTAGAAGAGAAAGCATGTCACTTCACCGTGAGAAGAGAAGGCAGGCATTAGTTTTGATTACCTGTAGTCATGGTGGATACATTGCTCCTATCCACTTGACTCATTTGGTTCTATTGTATCTTAGTGCATGCATATAACTTAAGGTCAAAAGGTAATAACTCACAAAATAGTAGAGGCACTGAATCATCTAAACACAAATAGTCGTATAGGAGCATGAAAGTGTTCTAGAACAATGTGACATTTGCTACCTATGTCTGTAGTTCTGTAAGTATTTCCTGTGACTCTTCTTACAAGCTGTAATGACCTATGCCTTTTTTTTAATTGCACATGGAAAAACCATTGTTTCTTAAACTAACAGTTCTGTTGCCAGAAGGGGAGGGCTACTTCCACTTTATATTGTTTTTATTAAATCTGAAGTGTGGCACTTCAGGTGTGGTGCACTCTCTGCTTAATATCTTCAGTTTTTTGTTCTGTTCCCTCCCCACCTCAGTCATTTATGTATCTATTTTATATTTGATGATGAACTAGACTTTCAAATACAGAAATTTATTTCTGAAACTCAACTGTAATAAGTATAGAGGTACCATTTAAAGTGTCATATGAAAATTTATACTGAACTGGGACATGAACCTGGATTTCCCACTTTGTTTTCACAAGATAACATCTTGTTTGTAAATTCACTGGACACTTCTTGCATAAGTTGCTTTGATGATCTTTTGATATTGCTTAGCTTTTGTTTGGCAGCAGGGTTTCAGCTTCATTCGAATCTATTATGCAACTGTCTGCTGCCATGTGACTATGCAATGGTGTTATTAACAAAGCAGTGATGTGTAGAGGTGTGGTGTGCCTCTTTCATGAATTTTTGTAGTTCACTGCTAAATGACATATCACACTGCTTTGTGATTCTGATAGCTGCTCTAAGACATCAGTAGAATGATATACATGTGTTCTTGTAACTTTAGTTGAGAATAGGACTTTGTGAGATGCTGTTGAAACAAGTTCAAGCATGCTGTAATTTGTGAAACCCCAACCCATCACTCTTTCCTCATGAGAATAAAAGGCACATTTTTGTGTATTTTGCATAATATATGATATCTGATAATACAATTAACAGCAAATATTGTTATATATGGTTTGCTATGGGTCAGGAGGAGAAAGGAGTGTGATCATTGATCATGTACTTGACGTGGGGCCAGTTGATTCCGATGGTGGAGATGAAGAGGATGCTGTTATTGTCAGTGACCAGGACACATCATCAGGAATTAGATGAAAATTATGAAACTGATATCTGTGATAGTTTTTATGTGGGAAAATATGGACCAACTAAATAGGGAAAAGTATTTCCATGACATAATGCTAGAACAAGGTTGCACAATATTACTATCCCTCTTGCAGGTGTCATTGGTGATGCAAATAATGTGCTATACCATTAGTGTGTTTTGATTAGAGTGTCAGAGAGAAAGTATGCATGAGACAATGTACTAAAACCTATACCGGAGCACGAAATAATGGCAATGGGCTCTTGCATTTCACAGGAGTCTACACAGCTAGTAGAATGAATTTGGAAGGTCTTTGGGCAACTGGTGGAACTGGGAGAAAGATGCTTTTGGGCTACTATGTCCCTCCAAAGATGGAGGTTACTGTTGTGCTGCCTTCATTGTGATGAACAAGATACTTGAGCAGCCAGGAAGGAAGTAGGAAAACTGGCTCCAATTATGAACATTCTTGACCCATTTGTTAGTAGTAACTGTAAGAGACATTCCTCTCTCAGTATGTTACATTGTATGAGAAATTAGAAGCATGACTCAATATTTTTAACTGGTATGTGACTAATAATTAATATTCCATTTTATTATTGTCACTATATATTAAAAAGACAATAACATTAATCCATAGTAATAACTAGCATTGATTAAAGATTCATTTCAATGTTAAAATATTCAAAATATATAAAAAAAACTAGACAAATTGTACTATACTCCAAATAGCACTAATGTTAGGATTCCAGACCATGCCAGTGCTGGCTTAAACAACTGGAATTGCTTCTCATTTCTCACTATTTTCCACAAGACACAACTTTTAGTACTTATGAATTTGTGTCGTATATGCCCATATTCTCTTTCCCATAGCATAGTTTTAGTCTGCCCAGGTTGTTTGTCATCAGTTCCTTATCAGCTTCATTAGGCAGAAATATCATCCCGACTTCCAAAATTTGTTTAACAGTAGTGATCCATGAGGCTACAGTAGCCTGGAGATTCCAACCTCTACATTTAGGGAATTGGTTACCTTGGGCATATCTATTGCTTACAGAATAAATATTTTCCTTTCATGTGTGATTTTTGAAATAACTGTATAAGACAGTTTTGGGAAGACATGTTTTGTATATTGTCACAGGAATTTTTCTTGCCATAGCAGTGCTACTGTCTTAGACGTGATTTTGGAATTCATGAGGTTCTGGTTGTTTAGTTTTACATTTTCTATGGTTTCCCTAAATACCCCCAAAGGAACGTAGGGATTGTTCCTGATGATAAAAGGGTGTGGCCCATTTCCTTCTCTATACTAGCACAATGTGATATTGTGCTCCTTCTGTATTGCCATGATCATCCTTTACATCATTTTCCCTGCTTCCCATTCTAAGCTTATGTAGCTCGCAGGTGTATACCTCCTTTCACTATGGTATGATTGACAAATTGGTACACAATGTTTTCCTGGCCACTTCTTATGCATTACTGTATTTTAATGAGTGGGTGTTGGATCATCAAACAGCAGTTTCTTCCACACTTTTGATGAATATCTTCATGCTCATTATTTCAGACTCTGATTCTGTATTTATTTCATTCCATATTACCAACTTTTTCATGTCAATAAATATCCAACACCCAGTGTTGCATGGACTATCATTCTGGCATGTATTCCATATGGAATTTGAGATTAGTGCAAGGCTACAAATCAAGGGTTTAGGTTGAAATCCTCTGTAACTCTAAGATTAAGTATGTCACATTTTACTTCTTTACTTATGTAAAGATTTGTGTGCTTGTGGAAAATGTCAGTTTTCACCATAGATCAGTGCCCATGTTACCAACAACAACAACAACAACAACAACAACAACAAAAGGTTATGATTCAAGTCCTCAACGTGGCTTGGAAGTAGATTGGATTGTTTTTATATGCTTGTGCCCGCCTTCTCTCTCTCTCTCTCTCTCTCTCTCTCTCTCTCTCTCTCTGTCTGTCTGTCTGTGTGTGTGTGTGTGTGTGTGTGTGTGTGTGTGTGTGTGTGTGTGCGCGCGCGCGCGTGTAATAACAGAAAGTAAATAGTTTCAATTCAGCTACAAACTGACATGAGACCAAGTGAATATCAATAGTGACTAGACACACCACCAGTACATTAACACTGCATTCAGTAAACTGAAGAAGTGTAACTTAAGAGTCAAGCTACACAACAACATATTTCGTATTTGTGTATTTCCACAATAAAGCAGAGTGGATATTTCAGAAATAGCCATAAGCAATCATAAAATGTAATTGCAAAATATTTTTTGGCAACAAAATCACACTTGATAGAGATTTGCTAAGTCACAAACTAAACTCACAGAACATAATTTAGTAAAGCTACCAGTATACAGTAATATAAAGATGGCTGTGCAGAACTCAAAAATTTAGAAAAATAATGTATTAACCACAACAGACATAAACTGTTTTTAGGTCCAGTTTCATTAAGAGTGATTATTGCTTGAAATGTGTTTACATTTTAAAGAACTGAAGAAAAGTACCCACTGATGATTGCATGGAGGTGCTGAAAAGTGTGTATGCCTTTATCAATAACTGTTTTTTGCGCAACAGGTTGATGTGAAATTCCAGTAATTTTTGTTGCATACATGAACAAAACTCTCAGCTGGGGAACATAGTCTACACCACATCACAGATGAGACCCTGGCAGGTGCATACTGTTGACATTCTACTTCTGCCCTGTACATTTAGACTTGATAAGTTGTTTCACATCATTCTATTCTGTTTATATAAATAACTTTTAGTTGCAAGTGTCATTTGTCTGTAAGATGTAGAAGGGTCATGTATCGCTACTTTGTAGTGGTATGTATTACGTCACAGAAGGCTGCTGTTTCCATGAGAGTGATGGGCAACTCCTCCATCTGTGCAAAGCTGGACTTTGCAGAAAGGTTCCTTCAGTACCAACAAATAGAGTTGTGCTGGTTTGGATGTCCAATAAACTACAGTCAACACATCACACATTTTGTTAAGGTGAATGGAGATAGCTATGCAGCCAGTACCCACACTTGTCTTTCACCCAGGCATACTACTCCAGCTCTGTTAGTATTTAATTATGGCTGTATACAAACCAGGAAGTCCAGCCATTTTGAAAAGTGTATGGGCCTTTGGTGTTGTGGCTGTAACCAGAAGCTCCTGTGGTGCTCTAGTCTTGGCCACGGGGACCTGATTACTCCAGTCCTTTGAGCTCTGTGTATGTTTCTTTGAAACTGTGTTAATGTTAGCCCCCCACTAATAATGTAGAGCCTCAAACCCACAACTTCTCTCAATAGACTCATGGTTTAAACTTTACAAAGAACTGTCCATGTGCTGTAATGCTCAGAGTAGAAACCAAATGTTTCTGACATGTCTCCGAGTCAAGTTGGAGATAGATTAATGATATTTTAGTGTAGTCAGTGATCAGCTTAAACTAGATAGTTCGTCAAGCCTTTACTTTATGAACTAGTTATGTTTTGTGGATGGCTTTTCCTTCACATCCTGTTTTGGCTCATATGTTTCAGTTATTGATATATAATCATATATGTGCATTATAGAGCACATCTGCAAATTTGATGTTGAAGTTTTCTTAATCATTTTGTCTGGGAAACAAATGTTGGTTGTGGTGGCAAAATTGTATGAATTACTAACTTTGTGTGGGTGGCCCTTTCCTCATGTCCTGATTTTGCTACCTTCAAGGTTTTCTTCTATCGTTCTCCATACAGCTGTTTTGTACTGTCTGTCTTCAAATATTATTAAAGCTGTTTTGTACTGTCTGTCTTCAAATATTATTAATGATTTTGTCTCAAAGGCTGAATCTAGATTGTGGTGGCAGACTGATCTGTAGCCTAGCCTGAGGTCTAGGTTGATATGGAATCTGACAGTTCCATTTTCTATTACTTTAAGTTTTATTGTGTCCAAGAGTCCTGCAATGTATATATCAATAACAGAAATGCCAAGGCAAAAGTAACTGATGAAAACTGTTGTTAAATTGCCTATTGTGTGGTTGTGGGTGTTTCTCTCAGCAAACAGTATTTCTCTACAAAAATTCAGTTTGTGTTTCAATGCCAAGTATGCTAAGGATATTTATACATTAAATACCCAATATTTCTCCCATAATCAAAATGAAAACATTGTTACATTATTAGCTACACAAATTGACTTTTTCACCACCTTAACTTCCCTTGACCACTTTTGTTACCAACATGAACTTGGAGGTTAGAGCATGACATGGCTGCTTTCACAAGTAGACCTGCCTTTGAGGTAGGGGACGTTTGTGACTGGATTGGAGCCGATGGAGGTGGGAGGATGTATGGGATAGGTCTTGCATCTGTGTCTATTACAGGAACATGTGCCACGAGGCAAGGGCTTGGGACCAGGGATTGTGTAGGGATGGATGAGGATATTGTGTAGGTTTGGTGGGTGGTGGAATACCACTGTGGGAGAGATAAGGATAGAAGGTAGAACATTCCTCATTTCAGGGCATGATGAGGGGTTGTTGAAACCCCGGTGGAGAATCGAGAATGTAAATTCAGTTGCTCCAGCCCCGGCTGGTACGGAGTGCTCCTCTGTGGCCGGACGGTGGGGCTTTTGGAGGTGGTGGTTGACTGGAAAGATAAGGCTTGGGAGAGTGCTTTTGTACAAGGAAGGAAGGGGAATTACGGTCTGTGAAGGTGTCAGTGACACCCACGGTATATTTTGAGATGGAATGCTTGTCATTACATATGCAATGGCCACAAGTGGCTACGCTGTATGGAAGGAACTTCTTGGTAAGGGATGGGTGGCAGTTGTCAGAGTGGAGATATTGCTGGTGGTTGGTAGGTTTGATATGGACAGAGTTTCTGATGAAGCCATCTTTGAGGTGGAGGTCAACATTGAGGGAGGTGGCTTGTTGTATTGAGTAGGACCACATGAAGCAAGTGGGGAAGAAGGTGTTGAGGTTCTGGGGGAATGTGGATAGGGTGCCATCCTTGATCCAGATAACATAGATGTCATAAGTGAATTTGAACCAGGTGAAGGGTTTGGAATTCTGGGTGCTTAGGAAGGATTCCTGTAGATGGCCCATGAATAGGTTGGCCTAGGACGGTGCCATTCAGTTGCCCATGGCTATACTATGGATTTATTTGCAGGTAATGTCTTCAAAGGAGAAGTAATTGTGGATCATGGTACTTGGAAGGAGGCTGGTGGTTTGGAATCTGTTGGGTGTTGGGAAATGTAGTGTTCCACAGTGGTAAGGCAATGGACATTAGGGATGTTAGTGTAAAGAGAGGTGGCATCAATAATGATGAGCAGTTCACTAAGTGGTAAAGTAAGAAGAAGTATGGAGAGTCAGAGGAAATGGTTGAGAAAAATGGTTCAAATGGCTCTGAGCACTATTGGACTTAACATCTATGGTCATCAGTCCCCTAGAACTTAGAACTTCTTAAACCTAACTAACCTAAGGACATCACACAACACCCAGTAAATGGTTGAATGGTTGTTATCTTTTATGTAGGAAGGTAGGTTGCGGGTAATAGGCTGAAGGTGTTCGTCTGTGGGAGGAGAGATTCTCTCAGTGAAGGCACACTAACTGACCACAATGGGGTGTCCTGGGTGCTGGGTTTATTAACTTTATGAAACATGCAGGAGTGTGGGGAGTGGTAGGAGTCAGGAGAGAGGTGACCTCTGGAGAGAGGTTCTGGAGTGAGCCTAAGTAATTGAGGAGACAGTGGAGATCCTGCTGGATCTCAGGAATGGGGTGACTGTGGCAGTGTTTGTAGGTGGCTGAATTTGACATCTGGCAGAGTCCTTCTGCCAGGTAATCCTTGCAGTTCAAAACAACAGTGGTGGATCCTTTTTCAGGTCAGGATCAGTTTTTAGGTGGTGGATTGCAGTTCTTTCTGCAGATGTAAGGTTAGGTTGCAAGTTGAGGGGATTGAGGAATGATGGTGAGGCAAGGTTCAAGGTTAATAACTCCTGCAAAGTTAACAGGTGGTGATTTGGGGGCAGTGGGGGTGTATCACAGTTGAATGGAGGAGTGAACCAAGTCAGGTGGGGTTCAACATAGGTCTTTGGTTGAATCTGATGGGTCAGGTTAGTGACAAGAGTGTTTACACTGTAGAGACTGGGAGAAGGAGAGAACACCTTAAAGAAGTCCTGCATGATTGAATTTTGGTGTGTGGCAAAAGGTGGTGCCTTTTGAGAGGACTGATACTACTGTGGGCCTGGCTTTAGAAGGAAAGGTTCATGACTGTGTTTCAGGTCTGCTTAGGTTTTGGATTCTGTGTGGTGGTGGGAGGGGGGACATGGGGCAGATTTGGGAAGTGTTGTAGAGGTGGTAGATTGTGGTAGTCAACGGTGGAAGTAGGAAGTGAACAAGGTGGAGAGTTTTTTTTGAGATGGTGAGCATTTTCTGTAGCTCCTGAAAGTCAAGAGTTTTTGTGTGTTATGGGATCCATAAATTTGGGATTGCATAGCATGAGAATTTTGAAGACTGAAATAAGGCATTGCAAGGTGGTTTGGGCTTTACTGATATGGTATTGCAGGACCATGTTGGTGGGGGTTAAGGATTGGTGGAAACTGAACAGATGGAGGTTATTTTGGCACCCAGAAATAGGTAATTTGATGCTACGGCCATTTGAGAGTATCCCATGAGCCAAGCAACAACACAGGATTAATATCTGGGACTGGGTTATGGCTAGCAATAAGCAGAATTTTCTGTATGATGCAGGTGGAAGGCGCAAGGCCATGGTGGTGGATAAAAACATGTAAAAATACAGAAATAACATAGAAATGTGTCCAAAAATATTTTTAAAATTCACCCAAACATGTGGGAAAAATCACAAAAATATTTAAACAGATGAAGTAGGGTGAAACAAAATGAAATCAGAGGGAGGAGGTTGATAGTGAAAAGTGGAAACAGACTGAAATTGGTGTGAGGGCACAATGAGATCAAAGAAAAAAATAAATGAAAAGGTTGTAATGTGGTTTCCAGGTTTATGAATGGGTAAGTGTGAAGCAGGGGGATGGCATATGTGGCTAGATTATGTGATGTCAGTATTTGCTAATTGGAATGGAGAGGAGGAGTAGGAGGAGGACGAGGAGGAGGAGGAGGAGGAGTGGGGGTTGGGAGGGTTTGGTAGGATGAGATAAAAGTTTGGGTGGCACAGGAAAGGTACAGGAAATAATGCACAAAGATATGCAAGAGTGACACAGGAAGAGTGATCAATTTGAAGGTGTGGGATTAATCATATATATGATATGATACATATGATAAGGAGTAAAGTGGGACTTGGGACAGTGCATCTATAATTGGCCTGGTCTTGCCTGTTTTGCATGGCCAAGGTGGTTGATACAGTGTGGTTTGTAAGTAGAGGATGTAGTGTGGTTTGTAAGGTGACAAGAGAAACACAGGAAAGAAAAGAAAAGGCAGACATTGAGTATGGTACAGCATTAGAATTTAGCAGCAAAGGAAAACAGCACTGGGTTACGGGGTGGAAGAAAGGCCACCAGGTGAAATTTAACAGTGGAACATTCAGGATGGAATATAACAAGAGGCTAGCCAGGCAGAGGGAAGTATAGCAGGCTAGAGGCTACTTGTGTGAGCATGCGGGGACTATCTGGTTGCCCCTCACATCATACACTGCTGTTCGCATTCTGACTTCAGTTGCCAGCGACTCAACATCTCCACTGTATGGTGAGTAGAAACTATCTTTTTCATAACATAGCTACATTCCATCGTGGATTTTCCATTCCTACAAAAGACTGACTTCATATGCAACCACAGTTCAGTTTAGTAATGTTACTTTAGTTTCTCTGTCATATAGTCACAAATATCTTAGTGTGTGCAAACAACACTCGCTAGTCATTTGTGAATGCAGTACACTTCTATAAAAATACTTTTATCTGATTCTTCACAGTATTCAAACTGTTGCAACAAAATTCCAGTAGAAATGCTAACATATCCACATAATGCAGTTTACTTTCATAAGAAACTACCTAACTGTTCATTGGAATCTTGACACATGCTTACAAACCTGGGTTTGTGCTGGCAACAGCTCTGGCAATGATGTCAAATAAAACTAAAAGGCTAGCACACTACTTAAGTGTTCAAATATTGCTCAAGATTGAATGACTAATATTGGTGAAAAGGAGGAAGTTGTGATGTCATTTTACATGGCATATTTTATGTGTTTGGAAGTGAAATGGTGTTGTATTAATGCAAATTTGTTGTTTGAAATATCATGTCTCTATTGTAAAATGAGGTTTTAGTTAAGGAAATAGAATCTCTTGTGAGTGTGTATGGTATGGCTGCTTGATAAGGAAGAAATAATTGCTGTTGATATGCTGTTGATGATCTCTTTGATATGTTTGCCTCCAGAATAAACAGAGCTTCAGCTTGAAATGCTATAATGTGGTATCTACATTTTCTTGCTATTTGGACCAGTAATTGAATACTTGTGGACAATAGTTTTTGGCACAACTACCTTCTGTGTGATAATGTTCTCCCTCGCTTCATCTTCCAGCACCCATCTTAAAAGAGAGTCACATAAGAAATGTATATAATTTTTTATTTTTTATTTTATTTTTTTTTTTTTCAGTTTGTTGAAGATCCGCTAATGACTGAAAATCCTAGTCTGAAAATAAAGCAAGACCCAGACTTGAAACACAATGTCAGTGTCTCTGGACATGATGTAAGTGTTTACATCACTGTTGTCTTAAGCATGAATACAATAAGAATATCATTATATGTTATGGTAGCAGTAAAGTTAAATGACCATAGATGGTGAACCACAGAAACATATGATACGAGCAATTTTATAGAATTTCTGTAGAATTTCAATTAACTAGTTACCTTGTTCTGTTATGTGTTGGTTGTTATGAATAGTATTTGAAAAGCACTTGTAAGAAGCATAACTGTTGCTGGTTAATTGTATTATTAATGACTGCCTTAAATCAATACCTGGTACAAATCTGCTTACTTTACCAAAATCATATATTGGTTGTACAGAGGGTGGTTGGAAAGAGTTTGAAAAGCTTGTACGAATGTTGCAGGGACAGTTGAACAGAGAAATAATTGTTAAGAAAATAATTGATATATTGCACATTCCCAGATTTAATTAGCATTGAAGTTCATGGATAATGTATTGCACACACAAATTCAAGCAGTCTGCTGGACAATGTGTTCTTAAGTTTGTTCTTCATTGGGTTCGTTACGCTGAACAAGAGAGCTATACAAATACCATTAAATTCACTGCTGTGGGAAATTTGTGTCAAGCCTACCTCTGTCATTGTCCTATCACACCTCTTTCCATGTAAATTCACAGATAAATGAATGTCTTTTGACACATTTGGCAATGCTGTTCCTAGCAGTCTGGTTGACTTTGCATGTGCATAGACCTGATAGGCTAAGTTCAGTGTTTAGTAAATCAGAAATGGTGCAACATATCAGATTTTTAACTGTTTTTCCTCAGCACAACCTACCCTGCAACATCTGTACTAGCTTTTCCACTTGTTTCTGGCCACCCTGTGTGAGGACGGACGGACTTATCCAGTCCTCATGGCATAAATTTGTGTTGTAATGGAACATTGCTTTTCCTTGACAGCTTTCAATGGGAAGACACAATGACAGAGCAAGAATTTATGTATATAGTATCAAATGTAGAACATTCTGGGGGTATTCTATGAAATTAAATATTCAGTTTTATTAATGACAAGAAAGCACTCTTCCTTTTTGTTGATTTTCAGCTTTAAGTTCAAGTATGTGTATCAATGCTTTGTGAATTTAACTTTAAAATATCCTTGTGCCACATTCATCAAAGATGACTTTATGACAAAAGTAGAATGAGAAACTATGCCGAGGAAGTCAAACATATATGCAGAATCTGGTCTATCTTGTGTTGAAAGACCAATACAGGAATAACAATAGAGGAAATCTATATAATTATCTGATGGAAGAGTCTTATATGACAGGACCTGTGCCAAGATGCAAAGCAAGACTACTTAGATTTTTTTTTCCCAAGAACAGTACCCAGCTGTGTGAAGTAAGACCAATTGGGGTGAGTATTGGGATTATTGCTAGGTAGATGTGGTTGGAAGATAAACGAGAAGAGAACTGAAAATTTTGAGATGTGGTATTAGAGATGACTGCTGAAAATTATGTAAACTGATAAGATGATAAATAAGGAGTTCCCCTGCAGTATTGCCAAAGCAAAGTGAGAAATGCTGAGTGGAAGAAGAGGCAGAATGATAGGATAGGTGATAAGATACCAGAGAATAATGCCCATGTTACTAAAGGGAACTGTAGAGTGAAGAAACTTAAGGGGAAGACAGAGATTGGAATATAAACAACAGATGATTGGGGATGTTACATCTACATCTACATGGTTACTGCGCAATTCACACTTAAGTGCCTGGCAGAGGGCTCATCAAACCATTTTCATACTACTTCTCTACCGTTCCACTCTTGAATGGTTTGTGGGAAAAAGGAACACCTAAGTCTTTCCGTTCAAGCTCTGATTTCTCTTATTTTATTATGATGATCATTCCTCGCTTTGTAGTTGGGTGTCAACAAAATATTTTTGCATTAGGAAGAGGAAGTTGGTGATTGAAATTTCGTAAACAGATCTTGCCACAAAGAAAACCGCCTTTGTTTCAGTAACTGCCACCCCAACTCAAGTATCATATCAGTGACACTGTCACTCTTATTGCGCAATAACACGAAACAAGCTGCCTTTCTTTGCACTTTTACGATGTCCTCGGTTAATACTATCTGATAAGGATCCCATACCGTGCAGCAATGTTCCTACAGAGGACGGACAAGTGTAATGTAGGCTGTCTCTTTAGTGGGTTTGTCGCATCTTCTAAGTGTTCTGTCAACAAAGTGCAGTCTGTTTTGCCTTCACCACAATATTATCTATGTGGTCCTTCCATTTTAAGTTGCTCATAATTGTAATTCCTAGGTATTTAGTTGAATTGGCAACCCATAGATTTGTGCGATTTGTCATATACCTAAAATTTCAGATTTTTTGTAGTACCCATGTGGATGACTTCGCACTTTTCTTTGTTTAGTGCCAATTGCAACTTACATGATACAGAAATTCTCTCTAGATCAATTTGTAATTGGAATTGTTAGACTGATGATTTTACTAGATGGTAAATTACAGTGTCATATGCAAACAATCTAAGGGGGCTGCTCAGATTATCACCTAGATCATTTATGTAAAGCAGGAACAGCAGAGGGCCTATGACACTACCTTGTGGAATGCCTGATGTCACTTCTGTTCTACTTGATGATTTACCATCTATCACTATGAACTGTGACCTCTCTGAGAGGAAATCACGAATTCAGTCACACAACTGAGACACAAACACAATTTGATTAATAATCACTTGTGGGGAATGGTATCAAAAGCCTTCTGGTGCAGGGCTACTCTTGAGATGAACAGGTTGTCACAGGAAAGGAATTCGTTGTAAGGAACATCAAATGAGTAAAGGGTGTCCCTATCACACATGCCAAAACACGTGTGTGTGTGTGTGTGTGTGTGTGTGTGTGTGTGTGTGTGTGTGTGTGTGTGTCAGATTTTCAAGAAACTGAAAGAAGATTTGGACAGGGTAACATTTATTCCAAGATAAATCTCATAAAGTGGTTGTGGCAACAAAACTGGAGGTTTTATAGCTAACACAGATGCATTCTCACTCACTTTATTTCCAAGCACCACCTGGAAATAAGGGTAGTGGAAAGTAAAACTTGTCATAACAGATGTACCCTCTGCCACACACAACTCGTATGTAATGCGAATGTAGAACCAGTTAGAGATCAATAGGCAGGGATATGGATCGTAAATCACCCATTTTTTCAACATGAGAGTATTCACAGACTCATGGCATAACAGTGCGAGAGTGTTAAAAAGATGTATGTCGCCAAGAATGAAGGTGGAACTGAGAGAGTGAGTTCCAGCAAGTTTAGTGTTCATACGAGTTTGGGGCAAGGGTGTGATATTTATCCAGGCCGGTTCAACATAATACTTAAGCAAAGGCACTAACTTCAATGGGAGATTCTGTGTTTGAGTATATTAGATAGTCTGTCCCAGCTGTGCAAAGTCCAAAGCTGAGATGGTGCACACGGTGGGGCCTGTAGCCAGCAGTGAATGAAAGATGGTCTGAAGAACAATGCTGAAAAACTGGTGTGGTGGTTCTTTCTTGAGAAGTGGTCCAGAGTACCTCACTGTACGCTGTGAATTTCAGATTGGCCAGCCTAGAGAACTGTTGATATGTGCACACAACTTACAGCTGAATGTGAAACAATTAAACATTAGTAGATACATAGCATTAATCTTCCCTAAAACTAAAACTGAAGTATGTAATGTATGGTCTATTCAAAATTACTTAGATTGACACTTGGGCCAGAACTGGAGGTTTAGCATACACTTGCCCTATCCTACACAAAACAGACATGTCATCTTCCATTTCCTTCATCTCATTCAAACATGTATACTAATCAGTGTACAAAGATGAAACCGGCATAAATTTATTATGGAGGAACTGCACTATGTATCTATTTTAGTTTTATTTGCAGCAACAGATTTTTAAGTTGATATAAGGGAAGTTTATGAAAATGTATTTTCTAGTCATTCTTAACCCTCCCCCCTTCTACCTGCATGAACCATGGACCTTGTCATTGGTGGGGAGGCTTGTGTGCTTCAGCGATATAGATAGCTGTACCATAGGTGCAACCACAACGGAGGGGTATCTGTTGAGAGGCCAGACAAACGTGTGTTTCCTGAAGAGGGGCAGCAGCCTTTTCAATAGTTGCAGGGGCAACAGTCTGGATGATTGACTGATCTGGCCTCATAACACTAACCAAAATGGCCTTTCTGTGCTGGTACTATGAATGGCTGAAAGTAAGGGGAAACTACAGCCATAATTTTTCCTGAGGGCATGCAGCTCTGCTGTGTGGTTAAATGATGATGATGTCCTCTTGGGTAAAATATTCCGGAGGTAAAATAGTCCCCCATTTGGATCTCCGGGTGGGGTCTACTCAAGAGGACGTCGTTATCATGAGAACGAAAACTGGCGTTCTACAGATCGGAGCATGGGATGTCAGATCCCTTAATCGGGCAGGTAGGTTAGAAAATTTGAAAACAGAAATGGATAGGTTCAAGTTATATATAGTGGGAATTAGTGAAGTTCGGTGGCAGGAGGATCAAGACTTCTGGTCAGGTGAATAAAGGGCTATAAATACAAAATCAAATAGGGGTAATGCAGGAGTAGGTATAATAATGAATTAAAAAAAGGAGTGTGGGTAAGCTACTACAAACAGCATAGTGAACGCATTGTTGTGGCCAAGATAGACATGAAGCCCACACCTACCACAGTAGTGCAAGTTCATATGACAAGTTCAGATGACGAAGAGATTGATGAAATGTATGATGAGATAAAATAAATTATTCAAATAGTGAAGGGAAGTGAAAATTTAATAGTGATGGGTGAGGAAATGTAGTAGGTGAATATGGATTGGGGGGAAGAAATGAAAGAGGAAGCCGCCTGGTAGAATTTTGCACAGGGCATAACTTAATCATAACACTTGGTTCAAGAATCATGAAAGAAGGTTGTATACATGGGAGAACCCTGGAGATACTAGAAGGTATCAGATAGATAATATAATGGTAAGACAGAGATTCAGGAACAAGGTTTTAAATTGTAAGACATTTCCAGGGGCAGATGTGGACTGACCACAATCTATTGGTTATGAATTGTAGATTAAAACTGAAGAAACTGCAAAAAGGTGGGAATTTGAGGAGATGGGACCTGGATAAACTGAAGAAACTGCAAAAACATGGGAATTTAAGAAGATGGGATCTGGATAAATTGACAGAACCAGAGGTTGTAGAGTGTTTCAGGGAGAACATTAGGGAACGATTGACAGGAATGGGGGAAAGAAATGCAGTAGAAGAAGAATGGGTAGCTTTGAGAGACGAAATAATGAAGGCAGCAGAGGATCAAGTAGGTAAAAAGATGAGGGCTAGTAGAAATCCTTGGGTAACAGAAGATATGTTGAATTTAGTTGAAGAAAGAAGAAAATATAAAAATACAGTAAATGAAGCAGACTAAAAGGAATGCAAACGTCTCGAAAATGAGATGTCAGGAAGTGCAAAATGGCTAAGCAGGGATAGCTAGATGACAAATGTGAGGATGTAGAGTCTTATCTCACTAGCGGTAAGATAGATACTGCCTATCATGAAAGAGACCTTTCGAGAAAAGAGAACCACTTGTATGAATATCAAGAGCTCAGAAGGAAACCCAGTACTAAGCAAAGAAGGGAAAGCAGATAGGTGGGAGGAGTATATTTAGGGTCCATACAAGGGCGATGTACTTGAGGGCAAGATTATGGAATGGATGTAGATGAAGATGAAATGGGAGATACGATACTGTGTGAAGAGTTTGACAGAGCACTGAGAGACCTAAGCCAAAACAAGGCCCCGGGAGTAGACAACATTCCATTAGAACTACTGATAGCCTTGGGAGAGCCAGCCCTGACAAAACTCTACCATCTGGTGAGCAAGATGTATGAGACAGGTGAAATACCCTCAGACTTCAAGAAGAATATAATAATTCCAATCCCAAAGAAAGCAGGTGTTGACATATGTGAAAATTACCAAACTATCAGTTTAATAAGCTATGGCTGCAAAATACTAACACAAATTCTTTACAGACGAATGGAAAAACTGGTAGAAGCCGACCTCGGGGAAGATCAGTTTGGATTTCATAGAAGTGTTGGAACATGTAAGGAAATACTGACCCTACGACCTACCATGGAAGAGAGGTTAAAGAAAGGGAAACTTAACGTTCATAGCATTTGTAGACTTAGAGAACACTTTTAACAATGTTGACTGGAGTACTCTTTCAAATTCTGAAGGTGGCAGGGGTAAAATACAGGGAGCGACAGGTTATTTACAATTTCTACAGAAACCAGATGGCAGTTATAATAGTAGAGGGGCATGAAAGGGAAGCAGTGGTTGGGAAGGGAGTGAGACAGGGTTGTAGCCTATCCCTGGTGTTATTCAATGTGTATATTGAGCAAGCAGTAAAGGAAACAAAAGAAAAATTTGGAGTTGGAATTAAAATCCAGTATCTGTCTTACCCCTAGTGAGATAAGCCTCTACATCCTTACATTTCTCCTCTAGCCTTCCCTGCTTAGCCATTTTGCACTTCCTGTCGATCTAATTTTTTGAGACATTTGTATTCCTTTCTGCCTGCTTCATTTACTGCATTTTATATTTTCTCCTTTCATCACTTAAATTCAATATGTCTTCTGTTACCCAAGGATTTCTGTTAGGCCTCGTCTTTTTACGTACTTGATCCTCTACTATCTTCACTATTTTGTCTCTCAAAGCTACCCATTCTTCTTCTACTGTATTTCTTTCCTCCATTCTTGTCAGTCGTTTCCTAATGCTCTCCCTGAAGCTCTCTACAACCTCTGGTTCTTTCAGTTTATCCAATTCCCATCTCCTCAAATTCCCACCTTTTTGCAGTTACTTCAGTTTTAATCTACAGTTCATAACCAATAGAATGTGGTCTGAGTCCACATCTGCCCCTGGAAATGTCTTACAATTTAAAACCTGGTTGCTAAATCTCTGTCTTACCATTATATAATTTATCTGAAACCTTCTATAATCTCCAGGATTCTCCCATGTATACAACCTTCTTTTGTGATTCTTGAACCAAGTGTTCTGTGCAAAATTCTGCCAGGCGGCTTCCTCTTTCATTTCTTCCCCCCAATCCATATTCACATACTACGTTTCCTCACCCATCACTATTAAATTTTCACTTCCCTTCACTATTTGAGTAATGTCTTTTATCTCATCATACGTTTCATCAATCTCTTCGTCATCTGCGGAGCTAGTTGGCATATAACTTGTACTACTGTGGTAGGCGTGGGCTTCGTATCTATCTTGGCCACAATAATGCATACACTATGCTGTTTGTAGTACCTTACCCGCATTCCTATTTTTTTATTCATTATTAAACCTACTCCTGCATTACCCCTATTTGATTTTGTATTTATAACCCTGTATTCACCTGACCAAAAGTCTTGTTCCTCCTGCCACCGAACTTCACTAATTCCAACTATATCTAACTTTAACCTAACCATTTCCCTTTTTAAGTTTTCTAACCTACCTGCCCAATTAAGGGATCTGACATTCCACGCTCTGATTCATAGAATGCGTTTTCTTTCTCCTGATAACCATGTATGTGAACAAAATCTTAAGACTGTATCATATTTTCATCTGCTGCAAACTGCATCTCTATTGGAGATATCTACTACAAAATAATTTGAGTTAAAGATTGCATATGATGCTCTTCTTATATGAGTTAACGTCAGTGGTAGCCCCTAGGACTGAGAAAGACAGAAGAATGGGTATACAGTTAATGGGTCATTGTGTTTCCTGATCAAACTATATACTTATTAGGAACACAACAGAAAATTTAAGACTGTTAATTGAGCCCACACTACACTGAGTAGTGTGGGCATGTCAGCAACTGGCAGGCGATGCAGCAGACTCACCTGCAGGAGGAGGGGCAGTGCAGCACAGTAGTGCGGCGGGTGATGGGACCCACGGGCAGCAACCGCTGCGGCAGGTGGGACCGGAGCAGCACACTGCCACCTCCTGCAACGGCAGCACACTCCACACTCACAGCTGACACATGCTTAACTCTAACTTGCTTCCAAGCTTACGTTTACATCACTTTTGGATTGAACAGTTTGCAGTACCTCAACTGAATCATCTCTTACCTCACTTGCACAGAGTTATTCATAACTGCCTCCGAGGGCTCAGAAGACGCCTGTTGGGTTACTAACCTGACTACAGCAGATGTTGAAAGTGAACACCATTCATCTCTTGGCACATTTGGACACTGGTCAGCAAGTTGCTGGAGGCCGATCAAAACTGGACTCCTGGATTTGCTGCTATCTCATTGTAAATGTTCTGCTACAGATCTTGAAGACTCTGAGAGTTGTTGCAGTATGCCTCAGACTTGAGGGGTCCCAAAGCAATGGCACACTGACAGATCAGGTGACCTCCGTGGCCAGCTAGGGCCACGACCAGACTCAACTCTGCTAACAACTTTGTCAGACATGAAGACTGTGTAAATGTGCTCCAGGGCTCAGCCAGCTGTATGGACCGTTGCGAGTAACTTTTCTTCCTCTGTTAATACTTCCACAGGCGTGGGATAGCAACTTGTCTGTCACCTACAATATGGCCTGGCCATTAGGAGTGATGATCAGGTGCCATTTCTTTTCATAGGAGGAACCCTTAGGTTGTCATTGTCGGCACCCTTATAGCACAGCAGTATGTCAATGATATTCTAAGCTCCATTTTGTTGCCCTTAATGGCAAGCCATCCTGGATTACAGTTCAGCAAGATAATGGCCATCCGCACACGGCAAGGGTTTCTACTGCTTGTCTTCATGCTTGCCAAATACTACCTTGGCCAGAGAGGTACGCGGAAAAGTGTGATAACAAAATACACAACCTAAGAATTGTAACAGTTATGTTGTGAACATTGAGAGAGTTTCTTTAGTGAGATTAAGACAGTTCCTGGGATGAATTTCATTTACGTTCATTGCTGATAACAGCCTCATTATTAATAGTCAGAACTTGTTGCTCTGGTCTTCAGTCCAAAGACTGGTTTGATACAGCTCTCCATGCTACTCTTCATCTCTGAGTATCTACTGCAACCTAAATCCATCTGAATCTGCATATTGTATTCATCTCTTGGTCTCCCTCTAAGATTTTCACCCAATAAGCTGTACTCTGGCACTAAATTGGTGATTCCTTGACGTCTTAGAAAGTGCCATACCAACTGATCCCTTCTTTTGGTCAGGTTGTATCACAAATTTCTCTTCTCCCCAATTCTGTTCAGTACCTCCTCATTAGTTACGTGATCTACCCACCTAATCTTCATCATTCTTCTGTTGCACCATATTTTGAAAACTTCTATTCTCTTCTTGTCTAAACTATTTATAATCCATGTTTCACTTCCGTATGTGGCTACACTCCATGCAGATACTTTCAGAAATGACTTTCTGAGACTTAAATCTGTACTCAATGTTAACAAATTTCTCTTCTTCAGAAATGCTTTTCTTGTTATTGCCAGTCTGCATTTTATACCCTCCCTACTTCAATCATCAGTTATTTTGCTTTGCAAACAGCAAAACTCTTTTACTGCTTTAAGTGTTTCATTTCCTAATCTTATTCTTTCAGCATCACCTGATTTAATTTGACTTCATTCCATTATCCTCATTTTGCTTTTGTTGGTGTTCTTCTTATATCCTCCTTTCAAGATACTCTCCATTCTCTTCAACTGCTCTTGCAAGTCCTTTGTGGTGTCTGCCAGAATTACAATGTCATTGCCTAAGTTTTTATTTCTTCTCTCTGGACTTTAATTCCTACTCCAAATTTATCTTTTGTTTCCTTACTGCTTGCTCAAACCACAGATTGAATAACATTAGGGATAGGCTACAGTCCTGTCTCCCTCCCTTCTCAACCACTGTTTCCATTTCATACCCCTCGACTCTTATAATTGCCCTCTGGTTTCTGTACAAATTGTAAATAGCCTTTTGCTCCCTATATTTTAACCTTACCATCTTCATTATATGAAAGAGAGTATTCCATTCAACATTGTCAAAAACATTCACTAAGTCTACAAATCCTATAAACGTAAGTTTGTCTTTCCTTAATCTATCTTCTAAGGTAAGTCGTAGGGTCAGTATTGCATTGTGTATTCCTGCATTTCTACAGAAT
This sequence comes from Schistocerca serialis cubense, assembly GCF_023864345.2. Lineage (NCBI taxonomy): Eukaryota > Metazoa > Arthropoda > Insecta > Orthoptera > Acrididae > Schistocerca > Schistocerca serialis. Next base: position 189,094,104 of record NC_064648.1, read on the forward strand.
GCAAACTGATCTTCCCCGATGTTGGCTTCTAGTATTTTCAGTCTTCTGTAAATGTATTATGTCAGTATTTTGGAGCCGTGACTTATTAAGCTGATAGTTCGGTAATTTTCACCGCTGTCAGCACCTAGTTTCTTCAAAACTGGGTTTATTATATTCCTCTTGAAGTCAGGGTATTCCACCTGTCTTGGGCATCTTGTAATGGCTGGCTCTCTCAAGGGTAACAGCAGCTCTAATGGAATATTGTCTAGTCCTGGGACCTTGTTTCGACTTAGATCTTTCAGTGCTTTGTTAAATTCTTCACTCAGTATCATATCTATCTTCTCATCTTCCTCTAAGCTCTCTCCCATTTCCATAACATTGCCCTCAAGTGCATCTCTTTTGTATAGGCCCTCTATATACTCCTTCCATCTTTTGGCTTTCCCTTCTTTGCTTAGGACTGGTTTTCCACCTGAGCACTTGATATTCATACAGGTGCTTTGAGATCTGTTTAATTTTCCTGTAGGTAGTATCTATCTTAACCCCCCCCCCCTGCCCCACCCAGTGATATGTGCTTCTACATCCTTAAATTTGTCCTCTAGTCATTCCTGCTTAACCATTTTGCACGTCCTGTCAATCTATTTTTTTATGCATTTGTATTCCCTTTCGCCTGCTTTATTTATTTCATGTTTATATTTCTACTAGCCCTCATCTTTTTATCTACTTGATCATATGCTGCCTTCACTAATTCGTTTCTCAAAGTCACCCATCCTTCTTCTATATTCTTTTCACTTGTCCTTGTCAATCATTCCCAAATGCTCCCCCTGAAACCCTCTACAACCTCTGGTTCTTTCAGTTTATCCAGGTCCCATCTCACTAAATTCCACCCTTTTTGCAGTTTCTTCAGTTAATTCATAACCAATAAATTGGGTCAGAGTCGACATCTGCCCCTGGAAATGTCTTACAATTTAAAATCTGGCTCCTAAATCTCTGTCTAACCATTATATAATCAATCTGAAACCTTCTGGTGTCTCCAGGTCTCTTAAATGTACACAACTTTCCCTCATGAATCTTTAACCAAGTGTTATTTATGATTAAATTATGCTCTGTGCAAAATTCAACCAGGTGGCTTCCTCTTTTATTCCTTCACTCCAGTCCAAATTCACCTACTTCTCTTCCTTTCTGCTATCGAATTCCAGTCCCCCATGACTATTAAATTTTCAGCTCCCTCAACTATCTGAAAAATTTCTTTAATCTCAACATACATTTCCTCAGTCTCCTCCTCATCTGCAGATACAGTTGCATATAAATTTGTACTACTATGGTGGGTGTGGGCTTTGCATCAATCTTGGCTTCAATAATGCATCCACTATGCTGTTCATAGTATATTATCTGCATTCCTATTCTTTTCTCATTATTAAACCTGCCCCTGCATTTCCCCTGTTTAATTTTGTCTTATAACCCTGTATTCACCTGAGCAGAATGTATGAAAATATAATTTCGATTTGCAGGTACTTAAATTTCATGCAACATATATGTAGTACAATCCAGTGGAGCATTGTTTTTGTAAGTAAAATCTCTACTATTATTACTGTTGTTGCTGTCACACATGTCAGAAGCAACTGTTACTGCTGTTGACATATCATTCCTCATGACTAATTTCTCAAAATGGCTTCTTTCTGCTATGCTTTTTCCATTATGCACTGCATATAATTTCTGGCTTTCTTCTATTCTATTTTCCTAACACCTTGGTTACGTGTTGCAGACAGGGTAGCATTTCTGTTTGTTTCATAATAGGTTATGTGGCTGTTTTCTGGAAATTGCCTTAAATGATTGTCATTTTATGCTCCGAACATGCTTTCCTTCCCTCTTGAATTTCAGTATTCTATTATAAGAACGGAAATGAAATTCAGATAATTTGAATCCCCACTAAAATGTTCCATTTGAATCGTGTGATGCCTGTGACATCATTGGCTAGCTTGCTGCTCCTACTATCATAATGCTAGTTCACAGTGGTGTCTTGTTTTGGAATTTACATTTTGGAAAATGGGTTACAATGGTGTTACTGTACAAATGCATCTACAGAAACTCCTGAAAGTTGTTTGTTAGCGTTTCACAGAATGAAAAGATGTGGAAAATGTGGTTGCACTGCACTGGTAAATTGCTACTACCTTATCACATTAGTTTACTTAACTTAATTAAAAAGGGGCGGACTGTGAAGTTAACAATAACTTATCTTTGATATATGCTTTCCCACTGTTACAATGAAGGATTGCGTCTTCCAATGAAATTCAACTCCTTGTGAAAATTGTTGTTTTACCCAACTACATCTCAATTATACAGTAGCTCAGTTGTTTCAGCTGTAAGAAGTCAAATTTTATGAGACAGTCTACATACATCCTGGTTTGAGTCTAAGCCAAAAGAACATTTTTATCCTATTTGTAAAACAACTCAACAGTCCGAGCATATGAAAATCAAATCTCAATTACAAAACTTCACCACATTTATGAGACACAGAATATTGATGTGTTACATGCACTTCTATTTTCACTCGCTATTCACCCAAGTCACATTGAAAAAGATATTATCTAGTTAATGTGACCCCACACTTTTAACTGTATTAAAAACTATGTTTTTTATCTTTGTACTGTCAAACTATGATCCTTATTGTTTAAACTTTTGCAGTTTCATCATCTTACATAAAGATGAAGTAAGTCTGCTTCAGACACTAATGTTAGCTTACACTCACAAACATCATAGCCCTTACATTTGTGTAACCTGAATGTTGCACACACTTTGTATCTCTCCATATAATCTCATCATCCTACACTTCGCTGTACTGTGGATGTACCATATCTTCACTACTAAATGCTTTCCAAAAAGTGAATTATTTGTTCGAAATGTGCATGCATTTATGCTGTGTGTTGTCTGTTTCTCAGACTAAGACTAATATGAAGCTATGTATAATACATCTCACAATGGAAACAACTGCTACAATCAGTTCTTCTTAACACATTTTAAAAATATTTGCCCATTCCAGGATTCGAACATGTGATCCATTGCAGTGCAGTCAAATGCACTGTCCATTGAGCCACAGAATTGCTTGATGGATGCAGTATCTCTTCTGACTGCCTTCTATGCAGGAAACCATCACTAAGTTTTACCAAGAATAATTTGTGCTTTGGGTCATAGCTCATGACTGATTGTCAACTATCTAGTTATAATATATGGACCCATTTGCAAAAAAGTTAGTTAAAAATATTGCAGGGAGCAGGGAAAAGAATGTCCATCTTTGCACATATCGCTGCTCTAAATGGATGGAGCATAAATGCATCACTTTCACAAGGCTTCTGCTATCAGCGTTCACAAAATTCCTTTCTATTGTTGCCTCAAAGTTGTATTTGCACTTTCCATCAGTAAATAGCTATACTGTTTGCAGTAAAACTTTGTAACTTTTGCTAACACTCCTATAACACAACTATAACTTCATCTTACTCCTAGCCTGTGATGTCATCAGAACATCAGCCAACAACAGAGCGTTTTCCATCACGTAGCTAGATCTTGATATTTAATATAACAACAAAAATAGTCAGTTATTAATAATATAATGTAAATGGACAGATAAAAATCTATTCACACCACGCGGACACACACACACACACACACACACACACACACACACACACACAGAGAGAGAGAGAGAGAGAGAGAGAGAGAGAGAGAGAGAGAGAGGGAGAGAGAGAGAGGGAGAGAGAGAGAGAGAGAGAGAGAGAGAGAGAGAGAGAGAGAGAGAGAGAGAATTTTCACCTGAAAAAAAAAAGTTTGTCATATTAAGATGAAATTGCCAATGGCAAGATTGTAAATTTCATTTTTTCCTACTTTGGCATTAAAGTGTAGTAACACTCCTTTTATATTATGCCTGCTTAGTGAGTGGTCTATCTTCCAGTTGACAGTGGATTTCTTCTTTCATGTTGTCAACCCCTTTTTTTCTGCGTTCATTTGCATTTCTAAATGGGATATGTGACCACTGATTCTGAAATGTGATTACCTTGTTTGTTTATTGGGATGTTTGAATGCTATTACTGCATCACTTTTTTGCTTGTGAACATAGAACCCTGTTCCAAGCTCATGACACACACTGCAGTCAATCTAAATCATTGCCCTGTCTCCTATTTTCAGTGACCCTCCATACCTTGCAATATTTCCTCCTGAAGGTTAGCGCCAGTACCTTGATGTTCCCGATTCATTTACTTATGAGAAGAGTGCTCCTTGATCCAAATAGGAAAATTGTTGCTGACAAGAAATAATTCATTTACTTTGCATAAGAGTTAATACAAAACTATTTAAAAGCATTATTATATTTTCTACAATTTCTTTTCTCCATTTGAGATAGTGGTCTGTTCTCTATTCTTGAAACATCACTAGACAACAGAACTTATTTCATCTTATTTAAGGAATGGATTTTTAGAAGTATTTCTGTGTGCTTTATCACTTGTTAGTGTTGGGAACATTTTTATTGTTGATATATGATCGGAGGCTTTCCTGGCATATGTGTTGTTTCCAAGGCTCTCGGGTGCCCAGCCGGATGTGATTGTTGAAGTTCCATGATATTTCGGCGAATAACCTTTCCGCTCTCAAGCGGTTGTGATGGAACCACCTGATGATGGCGGAAAGGAAAAACAGCTGGTTCCATTTGATGAGGGCGATAAGATTATTCGCCGAAATATTGTGGGACTTCAATGATCACATCTGGCTGGACACCCGAGAGCCCTGGAAACATTTTTATTGTTGCTTTTGTATCTTACTTTGTTTGTTCTCATGTTTGTAGTTCTCTTTGTGCCTCTAATTACAGTCACTGATAGATTTCAAACCCAGCTTACCTGAATATTTATTACTTTCATCTTAACTAGGCAAATTATTCTGCTCAAAATTTTATGCACAACAGTTCTACAAATACAAAAATGAAGCATTTCTGCCAGTAATTTATTTAAAATATCAGTAGCTTCGATCCTTTAGGCTTTTTAAGTGTTAAGGTACTGGAAGGGCAGTTCAGTTTTCAATAATTATCTTGATTGTAGACAGTAGAAGAAAATTACTTGGAGTTGGATTTACAGAAAGAATAATAGAAGGTAAAGTGGCCCAAGAAATGAAGAATGGATTCTCCCACCTGGGAAAACACTATTTGCCACAGTGCATTAACTAAAAAACAGTGGATATGCTGCTTGCATTCTTTTTCTGTGACTCTGGTTCTAGCTGAGTTCCAAAGTTTCGGGTAGGATAGTACATTTACTAGTACAATCAACTGAAAGTAAATTACCATAGACCTCAGAATTGTTGAGCCTCATATCTGTACTAACTGCATCGTCCTTTGATTCAGGGCAATCATTGATATTTACATTATGCACTTTATATGATTTTCTCTTTTAATAATTTTGACCTCATTTTGCACTGAGCATTATATTGTGGGCCCCTTCATTTTATCACCCTTATCATTTCCTGCCTGTATAGTCTCTATCTCACCATTATTTGCACCAGTCTCACCTATGTGAACTTACTTTCCTTTATAGCCAATTTTCAAAGTCGTGAATACCTCCTCTGCATGACATCCTGTCACAATTTCACACACATATGTGTGGATGGATATGTGTGTGTGTGCGAGTGTATACCCATCCTTTTTTCCCCCCTAAGGTAAGTCTTTCCACTCCCGGGATTGGAATGACTCCTTACCCTCTCCCTTAAAACCCACATCCTTTCGTCTTTCCCTCTCCTTCCCTCTTTCCTGATGAGGCCACAGTTTGTTGCGAAAGCTAGAATTTTGTGTGTATGTTTGTGTGTCTATTGACGTGCCAGTGGTTTCGTTTGGTAAGTCACATCATCTTTGTTTTTAGATATATTTTTCCCACGTGGAATGTTTCCCTCTATTAATTCATATTGTTAAATAATTTAGTTAGATGTGAATGTGTTGAGGTGAACTTCTTTAGCCAGAAATTTGCTATTTTATCTTTTCCAGGGGCTTTCCAACTGTGAGTAGAATTAATTGCTTGGGTGACTTCATGTTGCAAAATTATCACTCAGGCATTTGTGGTATCATCTTGTATGTGTCTGTTTCTGCTTGTATCCACCGTGCATGCCTGTTATGTTGTACCGGGTTTGACCATATGTTGCTCCAGAAGTGTTCCATGTTTGTTATGTTTGCTGGATTGCCTGTTTTAATGTGTGTGTTATCTATTGTCTGGTAAAATTTCTTTTGGTTTGTGTTGAATGTTTGGCTTTGTTTCCTTCTATTTTCACTTTTTTTGTATCTTCTAAGTCGTTTGGCCAATGCTTGTAATTTCTGCTTCTTTTCATCTAATTGCTCTATCGCTTCTTGTTGTGAGATTTTACCCAACCTTTTTAGTTTTTTTCTGACATTTCATTTCTTATAAATTGTGTTAGCTGTCCGATGTCTTTTCTCAGTTTTTCTATTCTGATCTGTAGCCTGTGTTGCCATGCTGGTTTTGTGGGTTTCTTCTGTGTGTTGGTTTGTTCTGATCTCTGCCTAGTGTGTATATTTAGTGTAGTGAGTGCTCATATATAAACCAGTAGTTGTAACTCTTCCATAGTTGTGTTTTCATTTATTTTGTTGTGTATGATTGTGTTGATAGTTTTTAATTGTTGTTTCGACTTGTGGGTTATTTGGCGGTCTATGCAAGAATGGTCTAATGTCTGTATTTGTGTCTTTGTATTCTATATATGTCAGCTGAAATTTCTCTTCTATGTCTAACATGTGTGTCTCTTCGTGTTCTATTTGTGCTTGTTCTGGTGGCTGTCTTAAGATTTCGTTTTCCTGTGATTGTTTAATTGATGCGTGTTGGTCTTTGTTTGTTTGCTCTGGGATGTTTGAGTCCATTACTGTATTTTCTTCTTCTTCTGAGTGCACATTATTTTGTTCCAGTATTTGTTGTACTTGTTGTTTGATGTTTTCTAATTCTGACTGGGGTATCCTGTTATTTTTTATTATTACACGAATCTGACCGGCGAGACATTGTTCTGTTAAAAATTTTAATTCTGCGTATCTGGTAATAAATGTTGTGTATACTTGTGATCTGTATCCAGTTGTGTTGGTTCCTAGGTTTGTTGATTGGTAATAACAGAACATGAGGTGTCAATTAACTTCATCTGACCATCTCATCCTCTGTCTTTGTTTTCCTTCTAGGGTGGTTGCAGGAAGCATATCCTGCAAAACACCTCTATTTGGATTTAAATCATTTTCCAGTTGGCTAGCAGTGTCGTTACTATTGTGGGCGGGCATAGGGTTCAAGCGTCATCCCCGACCATGACGGTGCTTGTCCGAGGCTTCATTAGTTCTGTCCTGAACCAACTAATCACACTAAAAGGGGGGTTAGCCCTATTAGTGGTTTGTTCTTTTCGTCGCCTTTTACGACTGGCAGAACATACCGGATACCTATTCTTTTATTATTATTATTATTATTATTATTATTATTATTGTGTTCAGAAATAATTGGAATTACTTCCGTTATCTTAACCTGAAAAGAATGAACAATTCTTTGATATGCTTATTCCAACAATACTGATGGAAAAGAAATTGCAGACCAGAGAAGGAGTTTTCTGACCTAAACGAAAGTTGGTAGGTGTGCTTCTACATCTGAAGGATGACGGCTATTCAGATTTCACACCAGTCACATTAGAGTGGCAGTTGTAATGTCACTGTGGATGCAAATTGGACTTGCTTTAAATACATGCTGTAACAGGTGTAAATGTTATGTTTGAGATTGGAAGTGGCTAGCTGATGTTAGTAAAGAACTCATTTATAGTGACAGACACCATTATCAACACCTTACTGAGTTTGGACGAGGTCATGTAATAGTGTTACCAGAAGCTGGGTGTTCCTTCTGCAATATTGCTGAAGGACTTAGTAGGAATGTAGCCAATGTACATGATTACTGGTATCAGTAGTCAGAAGAACACATGGTTGGAAGATAACAGGTCCTGGATGACCATGTGGTACTACTAAGAGGGAAGACTGTTATGTGCGATGAATGGCTCTGGTGCATCATATTGCATCTGCAGCAGTAATCTGAACAGCAGTTTGCACCACAGTCACACAACAAACTGTTACAAATCAGTTACTTCAACGACAGCTCAGAGCCATATTTTCTGTAGCTTGCATTCCAGTGACCCCAAACCACTGCCATTTGTGACTTCAGTGGCTCATCAGAGGCCAGTGTGGATGTCTGTTATGTTTTCTGATGAAAGCTGGTTCTGTCTTGGTGCCAGTGATGGCTGTGTGCCAGTTATAAGAAACTGGTTGAGGCCCTGCAGCCAACCTGTTTGTGCTGGACCTACACCTGCAATTATGGTCCGAGGTGCAATTTTGGATGACAGCAGGAGCACTCTTCTGTTTATCCCACAGACTCTGACTGCAAATTTGTAAATCAGTCTGGTGCCTTGACCTGTTTTGGTGTCATTCATGAGCAGGATTCTGAGAGTGTTTTGCAACTGGATAAATTGCCAGCATACTGATGTTAAGTAAATAACATGCTCTATATAGTATCAGCTGGTTGTCTTGATCTTCTTGATCACCAGATCTGTCTCCAGTTGAGCACATATGGGACATCATCCGACGACAACTCCAGCAACATCCACCAACAGCACTAATTGTCCCTGTATTGACTGACCAAGTGCAATAGGCATGGAACTCCATCCGGCACCTGTAAAACACAATGCATGCACGTTTGCAGTCTTGGATTCAGTAGCCTGGCAGTTACATTGTTATTGTACCAGCATTCACAGTTTCAATGGCTCATCTCACACTTGCATTAACTCATGATCAGACAATGTTAATCACTTAAATATATTACTCAAAGAAGTGTGTTGCCAAAATTTCATTACTCTATATTGATTACCATCAGTGTATTTTCAATCCAGTTTCCCTGGAATCTCTTTTGATACTGAAAGCCACTATTTATTTGCTCCACATTTTCTTTGACATTTTATATCTTACTGTAGGCACAATATTTCTCTAAATCAACTTTACCGAGCAGGGCGGTGCAGTGGTTAGCACACTTCCAACACTTCCATATGCTACTGCTATACCATAACCTTAAAGTTGGATGGAGGTTGTGGAATAAAACTATCTTGTTAAAGCAGTTATGGTATAAAGCAACAGAGCAGTGTTGTGTTACCCTCTGAAAGGAATTTTGTTATGTTGACTGTGATATACCTAACGGAGATGGCTTATCGGAAGCGAAAGTCAGAATTATGTAAATAATTAAACAGTAATAAACAATATTTAACCTATCCACACTGTTCAAAGAATAAAGAAAATGGTTGGCAGCCTGATTAGGCATGAGGATGAGTAACATTCCTGTTGAAGAAACAGATATGAGTAACTTTAATGGACAAACACCATTTATACTTTATCATAAGAGAGTGCAATGAACTCTGTCACTAGCAGATGTAGATGTTAAAGAAAGTGCTAACAGTTGTAGGAGAACAAGACTATTTGCATAAGGACAACAGATAACGAAACACACTGTTACCTTGAGGACTTAGTCAAACTGAATGGTCTCAATAATGTTACTATTAATATTCACTGCAGAATCGTAAATTGGATATAGGTTCAATATCACTTTTCAAACATATTCTTATCTGACATGAAATATGGTTCACAGCAAAATTAGTTATTGTGCATAGATTAAGTCTCTCAATACTAAACACCTTTCTACTTAGAATGAAAATTAAATGGAGTTCACTACCAAATTACTTCTCACTGTCTTTTGAACAAAGAAGTTACTGTTTTCATAGATAGTAGCCTTTCTATTAATGATTATCTACCATGAGCACAATAGACAAACTGTTGATCTTGTTACACCATTAATATGCGCTTTTAATACACAAGAGGAACCCAATATTGTACAGAATTTCACTTGAATAGCAAGAGTAATTGAAACTTTCTATAATTAAGTAACTTTGTGTATTTGAACTACTTTCAATGGAGGGGGCCACTTAATCTTGACCACTGTAGCAGAGCAAATTAAACACACTTTCAATACACTAAAGAAACAAGCCCTTAAGAAGCATGAACATATAACTTCCAACAGTAATAGTTCTCAACTTTTACTGCAGTAGAATACAGCTTGGTGTGGTTATAAGACAATAGCTCACCTTTGGGTGATTTTCAACAGGCTGCACTGTGATCAGTTAATATGCAAAACTCTATAAGCCACAGTTTTGAGAACATTCATTTTAGAAGTTGGCAACAAAATATTAATAAACAGTTTTAATAGAAAGTTTTTTTCAATAAGCATCATTTACTATATTACTCAGTTGTGTTACATAAAGTTTAACTTTCTTGTTACTATGTTCAAGTGGCATTAATTAGTAAAACACTGGGCTTTCCTATTTTCACAATATGGGCACTCGGTAAGCATTTTTGACATGGGAAGGACCATAAGTGGTTGTGTGACTAGGGATAAAAAATCAAGGTATGTATAAGAGGTTGAGTGTAAGTTACCTTATATTTGCACACACTAAAAAATCTAATGAGCTGATCCTTCACCACACATTTATACTATTCCTTGGTTCCTTTTCAGTGATTGCATAATATGGTGGCAATTGCATGTTGGTAGGTGGATTTGCAGATAGAATTGCTGGACTCTGTCATTTCTTGGTGGCCATGACAGATATCAATTCCAGAATAGTTCCACCTCTTTATCCATCCAACCAAGGCATTGGAAAGCAGCATGGAAAGCCTCTCTTGGCACCAGCACAATATGCAACTTGAACATGATCAGTTGACAGTTTGGTAGCTCGTCCCTGACTGACTCTTAATTCCACCTTTTCTTCCTAGGCCTCCCACAGTTTGTGTGTGCTGCATGCTTCCGTTCCCTAGGGGAACCACAACACCTTTCACATACAAAGTAACTAAGAAACCTAAGTGAGGATCAGCAATTACACAAAAAACCAAACATGTTAATTACAACAGAACATTTGCACATATTGGTATTTCTACAAAAATTTAAACAAAATTACAATTATATACAGTAAACTTTGTCTCCCTCCAAATGATACAAAGAATTTAAAATGATAGGTACACTACATTGCATAGAATCAAATCATGACATCAAAGTTTTTTACACAGAAAAGAATAATCACTCTCATGGTAGAGATTCAATCCAACAAAATTTACAGAAACTCAATGATATAATACTAAACAAAACAAAAGGCAAAATAAATCAGTACAGCATTAGAGCTGTGGTGTTATACACTGGACTCACATTCGAGAGGACGATGGTTGAAACCCGTCTCCAGTCATGATGATTTAGGTTTTCCGTGATTTCCGTAAATCATTTCAGACAAATGCCAGAATGGTTCCTTTGATAGGGCATGGCTGATTCCCTTCCCTAATCCAAGCATGTGCTCTGTCTCTAATGACCTTGTTGCCGACGGGATGTTAACCACTAATCTCCTCCTCTTCCTCCTCTAAATTGACTTTATTATTTATTTCAATGTTAATTACATCCATTTAGTGAATTTTGCCCTCTGACCATGTTAAAAACTTCATAAATTTCTCAAAATTGTGGTTAATCTTCACCCTGAAGTTATTAGTCCTATGACTAAATTTCAGTGCAAATCTATTGATTTTGTTTCCATCACTTGTAAGTTCGAACTATGCCCATTGCCTATAGTTTTATGTCCTTCCTCAAATATGTTATGAAATTCCGTACTCTGCTGATTCAGTTCTGTATTAATCTCACTGAAGTACTACTTCATCAAATTATAAAACATCAGTGACAAATGGTAATCATAATGGAACCCTGCTACAGACCACACATGCTTGAATTTTGAGCTCATGAAGATAAGTAGTTCATTCTATAATACTGTTAAAGAAGTTATTACACCATGAGGAAGCTCAGTAGAGCCTACTTTATATTATGTATTGAAGGTTTCATTCACTTCAAAGTATTTCTGAAACAAAAACAAAGCAAAAACATAATGTAAGGGCTGGTTTCCACATACTTCAGAGATAGATTTACATATAAATTTAAGATAATTGCATAAGTATTAAGTGAAGAACTTGGGCTGTTTTCTTATTTCTTTTCAAAATGCGTAAAGTCCGTATCATGACCAAGTGAGGTGGTGCAGTGGTTAGCACACTGGGCTCGCATTTGGGAGGATTACGGTTCAAACCTGCATCCAGCCATCCTGATTTAGGTTTTCCGTGATTTCCCAAAATCGCTGCAGGCAAATGCCAGGATGGTTCCTTTGAAAGGGCACAGCCTACTTCCTTCCCTAATCTGATGGGACTGATGTCCTTGCTGTTTAGTCATCTGCCCCAAATCAATCCACCAACCAGCCAACCAATCCATATCACGCATATATGATGTTAGGCCTAATTTTCCTGGACTCAAGTTTTGGGTTTAAACATTAGTTTACATGCATTACATTGCTATATTAATAGTATGCATGTATATTAGTTTTGTGTATAACTTAAGTGGCTCGTGATCTCTAGTTAATAGAATATTATTGTTATTGCTTAGGTAAATTTTGTAAAAATATTGTAAACAACCATGAGCAAGAAGTGTTTGAGCTGCTATAGGAAAGTTAGTTCTGGGATTCTATGCAGCTGTTGTGACAGATGGTTATATTGGGGGGAATGTAGTGGCATGGGAACTGGGGAAGAAAATGGGTCCTTTTCATTGTATTGCAGAGTATGTCAAGGGGTAGGAAAATAGCTGAACAGGAAGGGAAGAGAAGAGCCCTTAAAGCTGAACTAGATAGTACTAAGGAGGAACTGATAGGGATAAGGGAGGAAAAGGATGAAGACAGGTGAGAAGTGGTAGCAAGGCACAGGGGCCACAGAAAGAGAACACTATGACGGTTTTGTCATTGGCACAAACAATAGATTTGCCTTGCTACCTCAGTTAACTAAGGAAGAGGCTCAGGTAGATGTTAGTGTAGTCAGTACTCAACAGACTTCCACCAGGAAACCAACTGTTTCAAAAAAAGTGGAGAGTAGGAGGAAAGTTCTATTATTAGGTAGTAGCCATGGAAGAGGTGTGGGCCAGATATTGCAGGAAAAATTAGGTGACAGATACCAGGAAATAAGTTTTTTCAAAGCCCAGTGCATGTCTAAACCGAGTGATAGAGGATGTAGGATAATTGAGCAAGGGATTTACAAAGCAGGATCATGTTGTGATAGTGGGTGGAGTGGGAAACAATATTGATAGGGATCAGGGCTACAATATTGAGTATGACCTGCCAAAAATAGCATCTGCAAAGAACCATACAAATGTTGGCTTGGTTCCTGCTTTCATGTAGTATGATCAGCCCCACTTGAACAGCTCTGTCAGGAGGACCAATATGGAGCTAGATCAGCTGCTTCAAGCGTCTACTTTGTCAGGCTTAGATTTGGTTCCTCTTGATGATATTACTAGGTGGAACTTAACGAGACATGGCCTGCATCTTAACAAGAAAGGGAAGGGTAAATTGGCTAGGATGATAGCAAAATCTTTAAGGGCTCATGGGAGTCACTCGTTTTTTAGGCTAAGATCAGTGTCCACTGATTAAACATTGAATGAAATTAAGCCTAATGAGAAACTCGGACTAGCAGGTACTAGAGATGTTAACATGTCACAAGATTCTCATAAAAGCACAGTGAAAAATGTTAGTTTATTGCATCAGGATATCAGGGGATTAAAAAGCAAAGTAGATGAGTTTCTTTTTCATTTAGAAGATTTATAAACAAAGGGTGGAATGATTTACTATGTCTGTCTGAACATCATATAGTCATAGTATGGAAAAGGTAAATGTAGGTGGATATAAGCTTTCAGCACTTGAAAGTAGACTCTATGGAGAGAGGAGGAGTTGCCATATATGTTGAATGTGAAAAAGTTTGAAACTAATAAAATTTGTGTAGATCAACATATAGAAAGAAGCATGTGCATGTGAGCTTAAACTAAATAATGTCACTTTTATAATTGTAGTTGTGTATAGGTCCCCATTGGGAAATTTTCAACTATTTTTTTTAACCTTGGTTTTTTTTTTATTGTGCTATGATAGACAGAGGAAAGCAAATTATTGTTTGTGGAGATTTCAGTGTATATTTTCTGAAAGAGTCTGATAGAAAGCTTGACCTTGAAGTATTACTTAGTTCTTTCAATTTGATGTCAGTTATTGATTTTCCTACTCGAGTGGTACAGGAAAGCAGCACACCGTTAGGTAATGTTTTTATAGACCAAAATAAATTTAATCTAGTAAAAACTTTTCCTGTTAAGAATCATCTGTCTGATCATGATGCACAAGTGGTTACAGTATATGACAGAGCTCCATGCAGTAATGCAAAAGTCCTTCAAAATAGTGTGTTCAGTTAACAATTTAACAATTGCAAATTTTAACGAAAGCTTGCAGCAGTTAGACTGGGATGAAGTGTACATGAACCTGATGTTAATTTAAAATTTAACCTATTTCATGATACTTTTGTGAGTATGTTTGAAAACTGTTTCCTTAAGAAAACAGTGAAATAGAATTGTAAGATACCACCCAAAAAGCCATGGCTTACCAACCGGATAAAAATATCTTGTAAAAAGAAAACGGAAATGTATGTCATAGCTAGGAGGAATAATGATCCAAGAAAGATGAAACATTATAAAAACTACTGCACTGTATTAAGAAAAGTTATTAAAAAGTCCAGAAGTACATGCATATTGTCTGAAATTAGCACCTCTTATAATAAAATTTGAAAAAAAAAAAAAAGATTGGAATGTTGTTAAAATGGAAACAAACAGGGAAACTGAGAGCACAGTGGACTGTATTTCTATCAAACTCAATGAGAAGTTGAACAAAAAAGTCAGAAGTAGAAAACCTTTTTAATAATCATTTTTAAGCATTGCAGAGGAATATGGTCCAGCTATTTATTAAAGAATGCAAGGCAGTATATGGAAGAGGCAATACTTACGCAATTTGAAAAATTGAAATTCAACCAACCTCTCTTACTGAAATTAGGAAAATAATAAACTCACTCAAAAGTAAAAGATCACATGGAATTGATGGCATTACCAACATAGTCCTAAAAGCTTGTTCCCAAGAGATAAGGATTCTCAGCCATACACGTAATAACTCATTGAAACAGGGCACTTCTCAAGATAGACTGAAATATGCTATTGTTATACCACTGCATAAAACAAGAATAGGTCTGATGCTAACAACTACTGCCCAATCTCACTTCTGACAGCTATATCCAGAATTCTTAGAAAAACAATGTATTCAAGAGTAGCATCAAATATTTTTAAAAATGGAGTGCTAACAAACTGTCAATTTGGTTTGCAGAAAGATTTTTCAACAGAAATTGTTATATATGCTTTCACTGGTGAAATATTAAATGTTCTGAATAACTGATCATCATCCATTGGTATTTTTAGTGATCTCTCAAAGGCTTTTGACTGTGTGACGCAGGGAATTCTTCTAAATAAGTGTAAGTATTGTGATTTGAGTGGGACAGTGCACAAATGGTTTAATTCATCTTTAACTGGAAGAATGTAGGAGGTTGAAATTAACAGTAGAGGTAGTGTGCAAAAATCAGCAGGGTCATCTAACTGGGAAGGTATCAAGAATGGTGTCCCACAGGGTCCAGTCTGGGGTCCCTTGTTATATATTTGCTGGTATACAAGTATAGTAATCACACCCAACAAACGAGAATCAGCTGAGGAAATTGTGAATAATGTCTATCAGAAAATTATTAAATGGTTCTCTGCAAATGGACTCTCACTAAATTTTGAGAAAATATAGTACATAAATTCTGCACAGTAAATTGCATAATACCATTGACAAATATAGACTTTGAACAGAGGTTTGTTGCTAAGGCCGAAAGTTCAGAATTTCTCGGTGTGTGTATTGATGAGAAATTTAACTGGAAGAAACACATTGATGATCTGTTGAAACGGTTAGGTTGAGAAACTTATGCTATTATGGTTATTGGCAAATTTTGGTAATATACATTTTAGTAAATTAACCTACTATGCCTATTTTCATTCACTGCTTTAATATGGCATCATATTTTGGGGTATTTCATCATTAAAAGAAAAAGTATTCATTGCACCAACGCATGTAATTGGAACAATAGCTGGAGACTGCCAAAGATCACCTTGTAGACATTTATTTAAGGAACTTGGGATATTCACAATACCTTAGCAATACACATATTTGCCTATGAAACTTGTTATTAATAACCCACCCCAGTTAAATAATAATAAGAAAGTGTGGAACTACAACACTAGAAGAAAGGATGATCTTCAATATTCTAGGTTAAATCTGACTGACACAGAAAAGCATGAATTACACTGCTACAAAAATCTTTGGTCATTTTCCAAATAGCATTAAAAGTCTGACAGCCAACCAACATTTAAAAACAAATTACAAGACTTTCTCAATGACAGCTTCTTCTACTGAACATATGAATTTTTAGATGTGAAGTAGTAAGTATAAAAAGAAATTATATTGTGTAATGAAAACTTGTGTTAAGCTGACATGTTCCACATCATTATGAAATGTCGTATTCATGATCTATGGAACAAGTATTAATGTAATGTAACCAAGAAATTGTGCCTGTTCTCTGCTGCATAACATATTACCTTCATCCTTGTTGTTTGTGTTGAAAACCATTGTTGATTTTGAACAAAGATGAAGCCTTTTATGCACCTTCATCCCAGCTGTTCTTTAGATGATCCAATTTGAAATGCTGCTGTGCATTGGTTTGCTTACATTTGACAAGTTTGTCATTAGTTGATTAGCTCTGGGCATGGTGAGCTAATTTGTGAATCTTCTGGATTGTTCCACTGTGTACCTATTTCAGACTTTTTCAACTGCTGCAATCTTCCACATTCTGGCCTTCCCTTCATTGATATTCTTCATGCACCCTCTCTCCATGCAACTTGCCACTCAGATTTTTAATACTCATTATATCCTTTCCATGTTTTGTAATGGCACAGGCATTCCTATCAAGGATCCCTTGTCAGCCTTACAACATGCAACTCAGATAATAACTGAACAGCACTATAGGTGATTTACAGGTAACAGTTTGTTATAATCTCACAAAGGCTGATATATCGTATTGCAGACAACAAAAAATGACTTCCTACCACCAGAAGCAAACAGTAACGGTCACACAGTGAAAGAAACACTGTAAAATTCTTAGGGGTCCAGTTGGGTAACAAATTTCAATAGATCCAACAAATAGATGAACTAATGAAAAAGATCCAATCACTATGGCTGGCCCTCATGAGTATCCCTCAACATGTCATGTCAAAAACTAATTTGTTATTCTGCATATTTTTCAGACTCTGTTGTTTTATTGAAATATTATCTGGTGTGGGCATCTAAAATAAATGTTTGTTCAGCAGAAGCATGCAATAAGGATATTCTACAAAAGTATGTAACTACACATCTTCCAGGTGCCTTTTAAAGCAATTTCGAAGTTCATTTGCTAACACATTTCCTCCTCAGTGCTTTTTATTGCTGACAGCAACACTCAGTTTCAGTTGAATATGTCCCATTTTGGTGCACTCTGTGTACCAGTCGTCTGTTTGTCAAGTTAATGATCAAAAGGTCTATGGTTGCATGACAAGTAGTAATATATTGTAAATAGGAATAAGTGTTTAACCATCTTCTTCCAAATTTCTAATGTAACCAAATCAAGATGAAGCTACCAATAGGAGATACACAGCAGTTTCTGAGTATAACTTTGTAGGTACATTTTTAATTGTAGTTTTGTTTTTGAATATAAACTTTGTCAATACAGTCTGAAAGGAACATATACAACAATGAAGAGCCGTCCATGGAGATTTATTGTAGCTCAGCACATGCTCAATATGTCCACCATTTGGTTTCCTAACTTCCTTCTAACGAACACTGAAGTTAGTCATTACCCTATGGCACATGTCCTCCATAATTTCACTGCAAGCTTGAAGAATAAGTCTTCAGAGCTCCATTAAATCACATGGACGTTTCAGGACTGTTTTTCCTTTAGGTATCCCCAAAGAAAAGTCATGGACTGAGGTCTGGACTATTGGGGAGCCAATTTTGTCCATCATTGAAGTTACCTGGAAACCTGAGTGAAATGATCCGCATGTCGAAATGCTCATGTAAAAACTCCAACACAGTGTTTGCAGTATGTGGCCTTGCTCCATCTTGCATGAACCACTGCGTGTTGAAGGGCAAGGCGGTAGCAAGAAGCTGTGGAATGAAGCTATTGCGAAGCATGCTCAAATAACACTCGCTGTTAAGTTTCTTCAAAGAAAAAGGGTCCAATAAGTCCGTGACTGGATATTGCTGCCCATGCTGTAATCCTCGGAGCATAATGTTGTCGTTCATAAGCACTTCTGGGTTTTCAGTGGCCCAAAAGTGTACATTTTGTTTGTTAACCACACTGTCTAAATGAAAATGCACCTCGTCTGAAAACCAAACGTTGTTGAGACTTTCTTCCCTATCTGCCCACTAAGCAAACAGTAGTCTCTGCTGCTTGTGTTCTTCAGTGAACTTCTGTGCACAGGTCATTTTGTATGGGTACATATGGAGGTCACTTTTAAGAATGTGTTAATGGAGTGTCTGGATATTCCCAGTTGCACTGCTGCCTTTCTACACGATTTCCCGGGACTTCTCTTTACAGCAACTCGTACCGCTTCGATATTATCTGGCGAACAAACAGGCTTAGGCCGAGGTCGCTTTGCTTCCAATACTGTTCCTTCCTGTACAAATTTATCGTACAACCTGTGGATGGTCTCCTTGCCAGGGAACCATCGTGTGTTAAACTGTTGTCAAAAACATCTCTGAGTCACAACAAGGCTTTTCGTTTCATGAAACAGTAGCACAGTTGCCGATTGTTGCTGTGTCATCAGTCTTCCATTGTCAGCCATTGCTGCTTACTAGTCTCCTAGTGGCAGTATCGTGAATTACATGTCATTTCAGAACTCATTTGTTTTTCCAAGCTCTGCTGGTACTGCTGTAGAGATCCCAGCGGGATATTTAATGTGCGTCGTAAACTGTGAAAGAAACAATTGGTAACACATTTCGTGTGCCACCCTGTAAAATCCATTTTAATTTCCTTAAATGTTAGCTGGCAAAATCAAGAGTAGGACAACATAATATAGTATTTTATAGCGTTTTGTTAATATATTATACAGATTAAGTTTCTGTGACATTACCATCTTCTGTTAAAACACTGATCTGTTGATATCAACTTATCCAAGCAATAGCAGTGTCACCTGGTGAGGAATGACTACTAGTCTCTCTCTCTCTCTCTCTCTCTCTCTCTCTCTCTCTCTCTCTCTCTCTCTCACGCACACACACGCACACAAATGCATGTAGTATGTTAGTGTGCTGTCTGTTTTTGGAATGGGAAGGCACACGGAGAGTTTGGCTGAGGGCAGATATGATGGCCTGTAGTCTCGGCATGAGCGTTTCAGAAACTGCATGACTTCTCAGTTGTTAGAGGAATGCTGTGCTGAATATCTTCAACATATGACAAAACCAAGGTGAAACCACATCCAGACATCATGTGATTGGGTGGCACCACTCATTAGAGATGTCAGACATCATATGTTGGGCAGACTAGTAGAACGAGACAGGCAGAAAACTGTGGTGGAACTAACATCTTTTAATGCTGGCCAGAGTATAGGTGTTTCTGAACACACAGTGCACCAAACACTCCTAACAGTGGACCTCCGCAGCTGACGACCCTTGCATGTGCCAATCTTAGTACATCAGCTACTGTACCCCTTTGGTAGCTGAGTGGTCAGCACGACAGAATGTCATAGCTAACGGCCCGGGTTCTATTCCTGGCTGGCTCAGAGATTTTTCCCCATTCAGGGACTGGGTGTTGTGTTGTCCTTATCATCATTTCATCCCCAATGACACGCAAGTTGCCGAAGTGTTGTCAACTCGAAAGACTTGCACCAGGCGAGTGGTCTATATGACGGGAGGCCCTAGCCACATGGCAATTCAATTTCCATCAGCTACTATATCTGAAATGGGCATGTGATTGTTGGCACTGGATGCTGGCGCAGTGGCAGCAGAGCACTGCAGGTCTGATGACTCCTGATACCTTAATCATGCTGATGAGAGGCATGAGTCTATGGTCTTCCAGGGGAACAGCTACTCAACACCTGTACTGCGGGATGGAGACAAGCTGCAGCAGCTCCATTATTCTCTGGGAACAGCCACCATGGGGCATCCATGGGTCCATTGGAGCTCATGCAAGGCAGCATGATGGCTAAGGAATACTATACACTTGTTGCTGACCATGTAAACCTTTTCATGACAGTTGCTTTTCCTGATGGCAGTGGCATTTTCAACAAGATAATGTGCCATGTCACAAGACCAGAAGTGTGATATGTGCTGGCCTCCAACTCACTAGATCTGAACAAAAAAAAGAACACATCTGGGATATGACTGAATGTGGCATCAGAGCTCATTGGCCCCCCTCCCTGGAATTTGTGGGAATTAGGTGACTTGTGTTTGCAGATATGGTTCCAAATCCCTCCAGCAACCTACTAGGGCCTCATTGCTTCCATGCCTTGATGCATCACTGCTGTCATCTGTGCCAAAAGTGGCTGTACTGACTATTACGTAGAGGGTCATGATGTTTTGGCTGATCAATGTATATACCTTAACTTGCTCCACATCCCTGAAGGCTCTTGTTGTGTTTTGAAAAGATAAGACTGCTTTAGCTGTCAGTCCTTTATGCGGGGTGGATATAACTAAAACCAACAAAGTGCTGGGGTAGATTCCTGACTGGAAATGGAGGAAAAAGGTCCTATGAACGTGCTTCTGGAAATGGGCAATGTGTGTACAGTGACAACTAATTGTCCCTGAGAAGAGCACTGAGTTGCATCACGTCCATGTTAAAACAGATGTTCAAAGAGGCCCTCATGAGATGCAGTGCACATGTTCACACATCACATCATGGATTGCCACACTCTTTTGCAAAGTTGTGACCCCTCTCCAAATAGTGTCATAGGCATCATTAATACACTATTGAAGGGCCTGCACATCTAGAACTGGTTCAGTATACATAATGCCCCCAGAGGTAAAAATCCAGCGGGTTAGGTCCAGCGATCTAGCAGGCCATGCAACATGGCGTCAGTGTCCCCTCCAGCATTTGGGGAAGAGGTTGTTGACATTTCAGTGAACTGTAATGCCGAAGTGGGGTGGTTCATCATCATGCAGAAACCACATAATCTGTCACAGTGGCAAAACCACATTCTCAAACAGCCCAGGCAGAGTATTCTGAAGGAAGTCCAGGCATGTTTCTCTGTCGAGGCACTGTGCAATAATAAGCAATCAAAGTATGTGATTGCCAAGAATCCCTGCCTACCCACTGATGCTGAACTGACACTGATGCTGAACTGATGGTGATGGAGTGCCTCAACCATACCCTGAGGATTGTCTATAGCCCACAGGTGATGATTATGCAGATTGATGATGATTCCAGTTCCAGTAAAGGTTGCTTTCACAACCTGCAACACACAGGGAACATACAGCATGTGGTAAGAGGAATTTCCATTAATCAGCACCATCTACCATATCAACAATGCATTTCTGGACACATGTTCATAGGATTTTTTTCCTTCATTTCCAGTAAGGAATCCATCCTTGCAGTTTGTATGTGTTTTATTAATGTTTACCTTGTATATAGGCATGACTGGTTTTGCAGCATTTTAGCTGCAGCATTGTGTGAAATCTGCACAAATCAATAGACAAAGGCTCATGTAAGATAAAAAGGAAATGTAACTTAAGTGAAAATATATATTGGTTGAATGTACAAAATTAAGTAATGTTGATATTGAAAAAAGAGAATGGGATGATCCAGTGAACATAATCAGCAAATTTTTGCTTAGTAACAGTCATAAAAAAAAAAGAAATAATTTAGCATGCTACTATGAAAACAAAAAGAAATCTAAATGGTATCCTAGGCTAAAGACAATACATTAGCACCTAGTTTAAATAAAAACACAAGAAAGTCTTAACGATTTTTTATTTATATCTTGCCAAGAACATCCATATACATATTAAAATGATAGATATATCTTAACAGAAAGACAGATCATTGCATAAAAGTTATTGCATTAGATAAGGAGAATATGAATTATGTAAGGTTAATGCTCATAAGGTAACACCGTGTAGCAGAATCTGCCTGAAACTAAGTAGAAGACTTACCATTTTCTGAAATGATTAAAATTGAAAACACAGTACCGTACTAAAAACAGTGCTATGAACTGTAAGAAGATGGACTATACATGTCTTATGCCCTGCGTTAAAGATAGTGTTTTCTCTTCAACAAAAGGTCAGTTGGCAGTAAGTAATTGTGTTTTAGTGGTTTATGTTATGAGAACTGATTTGTAACTAGCAGAATAAAGAGTTGTCCTGACATCTTTCCTTTAAGTGGTGGAATCTGTAGTGCTACATGCTGTTTAGGCAATAGACATTTCTCATTCCATATTTATGACAAGGAAAGATGATCATCACAAAATAATTAAGTAGGCAGGGAATAAGTCACGAAACACATACTCTGTGCAATCTTTTTGTTTCATGTTTGTGCAGAGTTGAATGGAGAGGTGTGCGGTTTGAGTAATAAGCAAGGCATGATAGCGAGCAACCGTCTTCACCTGTTGTGGGCAGGGAATTTTATGTTTTGATG
The DNA here is from genome assembly GCF_023864345.2 of Schistocerca serialis cubense. Taxonomy (NCBI): domain Eukaryota; kingdom Metazoa; phylum Arthropoda; class Insecta; order Orthoptera; family Acrididae; genus Schistocerca; species Schistocerca serialis. The sequence continues at coordinate 189,116,773 of NC_064648.1, forward strand.
TCACGGCTTGGTAGTGTCTTGACTGTCAAGAAGCATAGATTAGATTAGATTTACTTTCATTCCACTTGATCCGTAGTGAGGAGGTCCTCCAAGATGCAGAACATGTCAGAAAAACAATAATACATGACAAATATTTACAACTACAACAAATAAGCTAATGTACCACTCCACAGTGGAATGATCATTTTTTAATGAACACTATATGAAAGAGTCATTTTACAAATACTAATGCACTGAATTTAAAATAGTTTTTTTATTTGTTTATAAGGTAATAAACATGTAATACAACTACTTTAATACTTATTTACAATGAACACATTACTGCACTGAAATTGTGCAGAAGTTATATAAAATAGAAGGAAACATTCCACATGGGAAAAGTATATCAAAAAATAAAGATGATGTAACTAACCAAACGAGAGCATTGGCATGTTGATAGACACACACACACACACACACACACACACACACACACATCCATCCGCACATACGGTATGTACGTGTGTGTATGTACGTGTGTGTATGTACGCGTGCGCGTATGTATACCTGTCCTTTTTCCCCCTAAGGTAAGTCTTTCCGCTCCTGGGATTGGAATGACTCCTTACCCTCTCCCTCAAAACCCACATCCTTTCGTCTTTCCCTCTCCTTCTGTCTTTCCTGACGAAGCAATCGTTGGTTGCGAAAGCTTGAATTTTGTGTGTATGTTTGTGTTTGTTTGTGTGTCTATTGACATGCCAGCACTTTCGTTTGGTAAGTCACATCATCTTTGTTTTTAGATATATTTTTCCCTCGTGGAATGTTGGAGAGGTAAAGACCAAAGGATGTGGGTTTTAAGGGAGAGGGTAAGGAGTCATTCCAATCCCGGGAGCAGAAAGACTTACTTTAGGGGGGAAAAAGGACAGGTACACACACACACACACACACACACACACACACACACACACACACACACACACACACACACACACACACACACACATATATATATGTAAATGCAAAGAGGTTGGGCAGAAGTGTCATTCGAGGTGGAGGTACAGAGGCAAACATGTTGTTCAGTGACAAGTGATGTACGAGGGGTGGCAACTTGAAATTAGCGGAGGTTGAGGCCTGGTGGGTAACGGGAAGAGAGAATATATTGAAGGGCAAGCTCCCATCTCTGGAGTGCTGATAAGTTGGTGTCAGTGGGAAGTATCCAGATAACCCAGACGGTGTAACACTGTGCCAAGATGTGCTGGCTGTGCACCAAGGCATGTTTAGCCACAGGGTGATCCTCATTACCAACAAACACTGTCTGCCTGTGTCCGTTCATGTGAATGGTTTATGGCACCAGAAGATAATTATAGCACAACAATGCTGCAGTGAAAACAATCAGAATTAGAGGACACACTATTTCCTTAGAGAAGCTGAAATATTGTGCTATCAGAGATCTTGCTGGCAACAGGTTTTCATTCTATGTAACTGAAATGATTCAGAGTATCACATTAAGAATTCCAGGGTGTGTGTATAAGGAAATAGGATCTTCAGAATGGGTACAGGTGTACCACAGGAATCAATATGGGGTTTGCTGTTGATCTTGCTATCATATTGTCACATTGTATCCACACTCAGGTCCAAAGTCAAAATCAGAATTGTCAATGAACAACAGTAGTTGGCACTGAAAGCATGTTTATTATGAATATCAGTGTACTGCCTGAACTGAACTGAGCTTCTAAATGAAGTTCGCTACAATTTATACAAACTTCAGATATAAGAACTTTCGGGAACCTTCTGGAAGTAGTTCCTCTCATTGAAGTTTCACACAGGTCTTCAATTTCCTTGAATGAGAAACCCCTGTCATTGATCTGTGCTTCAAGACTGTAGTAGGGCTTCATACAGGGGATATCAGTGATGTTTCTGCACTTTTCCCTTGCTGACGTGTGATGTTCAGCAAGCAACAAAGGATGTAATGAGCAACAAAAGATACGATATGGTCCCTAAGTAGTGCTTCAGTAACTTTTCTAATAGTTTCACTTTCAGCAATAAAAATCCGTACTAAGTCTTTCAGGCAGTATCGCAGGTGTCCAGGGCAGGCAGTGCTGCAGTCACGGGCAGTGCTGCAGAATGGTTCAAGTCATACCTCACTAACAGGAAACAAAGGGTGTCAGTGCAAGGGACTAGTGAATTAAGTCATCAGTCATCATCAGAATGGGAAGAAATTACATGTGGTGGATCTCTCATCAGTTACACTGCTAGAAGCAGAGTTCGTTTTGTTTGCAGATGACGCAAGTATTGCAATAAATAGTATGTCAGGTGTAGTTCTAGAAAGATCTGCTAATGATATTTTCATGGATATAAATAAATGGTTTAAAGCAAACTCACTGACATAAACTTCGAAAAGACTCACTATATGCAATTCAGAACCTGTAAGAGGTTTCCACCCGGCATATGCATAATGTATGAAGAAGAGCAGATAGAAGAGGTTGACAGTCTTAAATTCCTAGGATTACAACTTGATAATAAATTCAGTTGGGAGGGGCACACCACAGAACTGCAGAAACGCCTTAACAAATCTGTATTTGCAATTGTTGTGATAGCTGACATAGGTGACATAAAAATGAAAAAGCTCGCATACTTTGCCTACTTTCATTCCATAATGTCATATGGTATATTATTTTGGGGCAACTCTTCAAGTCAAAGAAAAGTTTTCAGAGTCCAAAAGCGTGTAATACGTATTATTTGTGGAGTAAATTCACAGACATCCTGTAGAAATCTCTTCAAAGAACTGGGTTTACTAACTACTGCCTCTCAGTATATTTACTCCTTACTGAAATTTGTCCTAAATAATACCTCTTTTTCCAACAAACAGCTCAGGTCATACATACAATACCAGGAACAAAAATGATCTGCACAAGGACTTCAGTTCAAATAGGGGTCCACTACTCAGAAACACTCATCTTCAATAATTTGCCAGCAAACATAAAAAATTTAGTTACAAATAAAGATCAGTTTACAAGGAGCCTGAAAGACTTACTAGTGGCCAACTCCTCCTCCACTGACAAATTTTTTAATAGAAACAAATAATCTAATCTAATCTATGCACTCCAGCTGTCTTTGTTCTTCAGAGCTTGTAATGAGGTGTTTTATGTAGTCATCATGAGTATCACCTGCTTGCAACAGGAAGGGTATACTACTTGTGGCTTTAGCCTCATGGCCATGGGGCAGAAAGAGCAGTGTGAAATCTGTAGTGTCTTGCTTTGCTGTGTTGTATGTGAATATCATAATGGGCATTACTGTATCTAAATCTTTCTGCTTGACATCAGTGTGTATCAGGAGCATATCTACCAATCTCATACTGAAACATTTTGTGAAGCCATTCATTTGAGGATGGTAGCCATTTGTCTTCTGTAGATGATGCTGCATCATGAAATTACCTCTGATACAAATCTTTTCCATAATAGTAGATCATCATACAGGACGCTGAATGCTTCAAAATAATTTGTTGTACAAGGAACTTTGTAATTTATGAAGCTTTGGCAGTTGACATGGCATTGGTACAGTGTAGTGGGTGAGATAGTCAGTGGAGACTATATTATCCTTCATTTCCATTTGTCAACTTTAGGAACTTTCCCAAGATATCAATTCTTATTCTGTGGAATTGGACTGCTACAGACAGAATTGGTACCAGATGTATGAGAGAGGGTTGCAGCATGTGTTTCTGTCACTGATATTCCTTGCAGTGGCTCACATAATGTCTAATAGATTGGTAGAGACTGGACCAGTGATATCTGCATGTGATTCTGTCTAGTCTTCATGAAACCCATGTGAACAGATGGGGGAACATCATGGAAATAATGCAGAATAGCTGACTGCTGGTAAGTTGGTATGATGAGAAACCATTTCCAGCCAATTGAATGACTGTGCCTCTAATAGTTTTTCATTTACTAATTTGAATTCTCATTTAATCAGTTCCTGATTCGTCATGGTTTCTTTGGTTTTCCACCAAAATATTCAGAGTGTAAAAAACAGCTGGAAGTCGAGTTACAAATCTTAGACAGCACTGTTATCTGCATTACAGAGCACTGGCGTAAAAGTGAAATCTTATATATTACTTTACTGTCTTATGTCCAAGCTTGTTCTTATTGCAGAAACACAATGAAAGGTGAAGGATCATGTATTTATGTTAATATCATTTCTGACTTTAAATTCAATGCCATTCTTATCATGCTAAGTGTAGACAAATACTTTGAAGTTACAGAAATAGAGATATTTGCTATAAATATGCCCAAGAAACTAACTATTATGTGTATGTTTTTCTCCCACTGGTAATTTAGAGATATTCTTTTCAAAACTTATACAAAGCCTAGAACTAGCATTGACTCTGAAACATAATATCCTTTTGTGTGGAGACTTTAACATAAATACAACTAAAACAGATGACACCAGTAACACGTTTATGAATATCCTACATAGTTTTGGTCTATCATCACTAGCCAACTGTGCAACAAGAATAACCTCACTTTCATCATCTACCATTGACCATGTAGCTACAGATGTAGGCAGAGAAAACTGAGAGATTAAAAAGTAAAAGCTTGTGTAGGAAAAGAATCAAAACTGTATGTATATAAAAGAGTCTTCTCTCCATCAGCTTTGCAAGAGTTTTCCTTAAAGTTAGCACATGAATGTTGGGAAGGAGTATACATAGAAACTAAAGTGAATAGCAAGTTCTCCAATTTTATGTCAGAGTTCAATTAAAATTTGAAGAAACATTCCCCAGAGCAATAGCTGCCATTAGAACACCCACCAACAATAAACGGATTACTAATGGAATTAGAAAAAGTGCTCAAACTTGTAAATACCTAAACTCCATTACAAAGGACTATAGTGATCCAGTTTTTTTGCACTACTACAGAAACTACAAAAGGATCTACAGGAGGGTACTCAACAATGCAAAAAATCAGCCAACGTTAGGTTCATAAATTTAGCCAATAATAAAAGTAAAGCTACATGGGCTGTAGTGAAACAAGAAACAGGAACTATGCAGCAGAGAGGTACAAAACACGCAAATCAGGAATAAGGAAAACTTAGAAAGTAACCTGAAAGAATTGGCAAATTATGTGAATTTAGCAGCATTGCAACAAACTTACAGAAAATTTTCCCAAAAGGTGCTAATCAACCAATGCAGAAGCATACAGCAAACTCAAAGGTATTGCTTCCAACTACTGAGGAGGAAGTATGCAATGTTGTAAGGCAATTAAAGAACAAAAACTTGGCAGGTTTAGATGAAATCCCAATGTGTGTGCTGAAAAAATATATAAACGGTATCAAAACTCCACTAACAGAGATCATAAATGAATCCTTCAAATCTGGTTGCTTCCCTGACTATCTGAATGTAATGGATCTGGGAGATGTGTTATTTTCTACCGGATTTGTCGATACCAAATTGTAAATGTTTTCTTATATTTTTGTCAGAATTTTTTTATTGTGATTTGCCTTATTATATGCTAATATACTTATATTTTTGAGAGTGACAGCATATTGATTACTATTAGTAAATGTGACGAAGAATATTAAAGAGACTGATTACAAGTGGAAGCTTGTGTGTTGTGTAAAATGTCTTTGACGCTGGAGTCGTCTTTGACTGTAGTCAGTCGGCAGTGAACTCTTGGTGTCCATGGTGTTGATGGTAGAACAATGTGCAGGTCGCCGTCATAAATAATTTGTTAGTGAACAGAAAGAATGAATTATGTTACCACTTTTTTATATAAACTTTAAGAAGAAACCACATTCGAAGAAATGGTATTTGAAGCACCAAAAAATGAGGCAAACACATTGAACCAGGTCATTTCTGCAGCCGATGAAACTGCATTGTGGAATCATACTTCCACTAGACAACTGAAGCCAAGACAAATATCGCCTTGTAAACATTTTACAGAAAAGGTGCAGTCACGAAATACGTCAAATTTAAGTAAATAAAAAATGGTGAGCATATTTTAACTGGGGGCTTGTCCGGGATACCATATTTCATGAAGCATGCCAAAATTTTACCAGTTCACAAGAAAGGTGATGTAGGAAACATTGAGAACTACAGACCAATATCCCTATTGTCGTGCTTTTCCAAAGTGATAGAAACAATAATGAAAAACAGGCTTTTGAGCTATCTAAGTAAAGTCAACCTCCTGTGCAATGACCAGCATGGTTTCAGGCCTGGTAGAGGCACAGAATATGCAAAAGCACAATTTACAAAAACAGTTTTAGAAGCACTAGATGAGAATAGCTATGTACCTGGCCTTTTCCTAGACCCGTCTAAGGCATTTGATACAGTTGACCACCAGAAGCTATCGCATAAATTAGAGGCACTAGGAGTAAGGGGAGTGGTTCTCAAAAGGTTTCGTTCATATCTAGAAAACAGAGTACAGTCAGTAGAGATCACACATATCTCCAGTGGATCAAAGTACATTGAGAAACATATATCTGATCCACAATATATCAATACTGGGGTCCTTCAAGGAAGTGTACTAGGCCCTGTATTACTTCTGGTGTATATAAGATTTTCCACAACATATCAGCTGTGGAGAGAAGATATTGTTTGTGGATGACAGCAGCATAGTAATCACCAGTAAGACACCGGCACAAATGTTGGAAAACTCTACTGAAGTGCTGAGGGATGTTCACAAATGGTCTCAGAAAAACAAAGTAACTCTCAATGAAAAGAAAACAAGTACAATAAGCTTTAGAATGAACAGAAAACAATACCTTAAATTTAAAACTAGATAACATCTCCATAGGTGATGTACCTACAACAAAATTTTTAGGGTTGCACATTGATAGCCAAATGAAGTGGAATGAACATGCTATGAAACTCTCGATAAAGATATCCACAACATGTTATGCACTTAGAGTTCTAGTATCCGCATGCAGTAGTGAATGTTTGAGAACTGTATACTTTAGTTATGTTCATTCAGTAATCAGTTATGGTATTATTTTCTGGGGAAACAGTGCTCAGAATTTACAAAGAGTATTTAAAATGCAAAAGAGAGCAGTAAGAATTATAACAAAAAAGCAGTAAGCGGGCCCACTGCAGAGAAATTCTAACTGTTCCTTGCGAATTTATATTCCAAACCATGGTGTACATCAAGAAAACTATAGAAAATTACAGCACAAAAAGCAGTTTTCATAACTATAGTACAAGAACAAGTCACTGTCTTCACTTCGACAGGAAGAATAACCATAAGACTCAAAATAGCTTCCTGTATGAAGGTGTAAAACAGTATAATAAACTGCCGCAAAAAATAAAAGCAGATAACACGTACCGCTTTAGGAAAAATCTTAAATTGTTTTTGCAGGAACACTGCTTTTACACCATAAGTAAATTCCTTAGTACAAAATGATTGTAAATAGCTTTTGTTTTACAATATTTTGATAAGGAGCAAAAATGATTATAAATAACTTATATCACAATGTTTAACTACATGTAACAACAAACTGTGTAGATCTATGAATGTACACAACTGACAACATCCATTCATTTTTAAAATGTCCATGGATGGCTAAATAAATAAATTAATTAATTTTAGTAGTGCTGGATCTTCCCTCTATTCAGCAGCAAAGTCTTTTAATGCAGTGATGAGTGGGATTCCATTGTCACTGCTGTACTTGTCAAAGCATTCCTGAAGCTTCATGCTCCTCTTGGCTATCACTCTGTTAGATTTCTTAGGCTACTTAGCTGGCATGAAGCGTAATGTTCCAGTTTAATGGTGAATGGTTTATGAAAAAAATATGGTGAGAGCATGTTGGTGGTCCAAAAACACTGCTAGGCACGCTTTCCTGGTTGTAGTTGTTCATCTCAAACCTGAAGAGTACTCTGGAAGTATAAGATGTCACCTTTTCAGAACATTTCTTAATTTGTACTTCGAGTAGAACTGCACATATTCCATAACCACATGCATTAGTGTAAAATTCTGGCTCAGCATTATCATACAACACTTAAGAATGAAGATGTTTGTGCCTCCTTTAGAGCAAGGAAATATCTTTCTTGCACATCATTGCATGAAAATTGGGTTATTTCTTGCAGAAATTCTGGCAAGAGATGAATCTTGGTACATAAGTCCTTGAATAGCTACTGGGGGTGTAGGCAGTACTGGAAAGTGGTTCAGGCTTGTAATTAATATATTGTATCCATGTTCTGAAAAGAAACCATATCAGTATGTTGGTCTTTGGGATTACATGGTGAAGATTGGCAGGGGGGGGGGGGATGAGAGAAGATAGCTCCAATAGCTCCACGTCAATGTTGGAGAAGAGGGGAAAAATGTCAAGGTAAAGAAACTAAGCCATTTAGCATCTGCTGTAGGTGGTGGCTCAGAACAGAACAGAGACACATTTTTTGGCCATTCCATGGAGAGCCCTTAGTCTGACAAGTCAGGTGATCCTGCAGCATGATTTAATTGGCAAGGCAGCTTTATTGCTGATGATGATGTGGCCTATTGTTGCAGCATCAACTGAAAGGTGATGGATGAAAAAAGTGGCCTTTCTATGCAATTTAAGTAATGAAAATTACATGTTTTTGGGGCCTGGATGGAACCTTGTACAGTCCCTCTCCTCTGCCTGAAAGAAGTCACCACAGGTGATTGCAACAGTCTCAGAGGGCCCTAAAACATACAGATAACAGTATTTCAATTTCATGTAACAATTCAGATCATGAAATGTGAGTACAATTGTTTGTCACAATGCAGTGACTAGTTCAGGACACTGGATTGTGATGGTAGTGGTGTTACAAAGGTAGTTGAATCACATTTCAGACACAGGTTTAAGGAGTACAAGCAACTGAAAACACTTGTACAATAAAGATTAGAACATAATGTAAAAATAATCAGTACATGTTTATGGATGGGTTTTTAAGATTCATGAAGGAAGTAAATGATTGACTTATAGTATTATTGGAAGGGGTAATGGACCTGGCGTGATTTGCAATAGAAGGGGGCTGTGTGACGTTGAAAGGCCTCCTCAGAATGTGGTCAGTCTTGAAGGCACCAAGTTAAGTACTTGATTAAATCGTTCTCAGCATCAACCAGAATAACATATGAAATTAAACAGATTTTATAAGAAAACTATAAAATGAGAGAACTATGAAACATGGCACTTCTCATTGCATTAAATCATCTTATAAGTAAATAATAAATCATTTACAGGAGATGAATTGTGATACCTTTGATGCAAATTGTATGATCACAATAGCAAGGTAACGAAGTTCGGTTTAACTGACTAGAAAGGTTTTAAATATAACTAGTGCAATAAAACAGCAAATGAAGAGATAAGCACAACAGTAAAAGACTATTGTTTCAAATGGCCACTAAAGTAGGCATCTGATAAGACAAATACAAAATAATAATTCTAATTAAAGAACACAATCATAGGTGAGACTACAAAAGTACAATTCATGACAGTGGAAAAATGAAAGTAGTCAATAACTTTTGCACTTCATCTCAGTACAATCCACTGCAAAGACACATAACCAGGTGAAGTGTCTTTACATGTTATACTATAAAATTTGTGTATGAAATAGCACTATACAGTCACGCTCAGTATAAGAATAGCAAGCATAATGGAATTCACTGCAGGAATAGTTACGTTAAGTGAAACATTGCACTGTTGGAATGGGTGGCAGCTTTATCCAGTGATTTGTTGCTGCTCCTGTGTCATGTGATCAAAGGACTTGAGCAATTCAATGTAGTTAATATCCGAAGGAAGACGGAGTACTCGTATGTATTGAGGGAGAACTTAAATTCTGGAATGAATAACAGGACTGGTTCAGTAGCATTCAAATTTATTTCAGTTCTGTGGAGAACTGAAATCCAGTCCAGGGTATTATAATGGAGTCCTTGAGTGGAAGTCCACTATTATTAAATATTACTGGGTATGTGTGTGGAGTGAAATTCTGTTTGTAACACAAAAGTGAAACACCAGAATGGGATATGGGATGGCATATAAGTAGCTCATTCTTATGTGGTGGAACAAATGTTCCATTCATTCAGCTATAAATTGGGGACCTACAGAATTTGGTGTAAGTGAGGCTTTGGTACAGAATTTGGTGTAAGTGAGGCAGTGAACATTCTTAAGTATGTTGCAAGGAGAAACACTGTCTACGAAAGACACTGAATTGTGTCACTCATGAGTAAGGCCGGTATTACACTCCCAAATTTCTTTCTCAAATATCTTTGTCCAATATCTTTGTCAAAGATATTTGATGGTGTAATAGGGAACTTTGTCAAATGTCAAATATTTGATCAAATCTAGGGCCTCGCTGTAGATTTGATCAAAGAAGTCACTTCTCTTCTGTTCACTGCAATGAGACATGTTACCACATGGAGCGCTAGCATCGCTGCATTCTGTCGTCTGTAGTGTTTTTATAAACATTGCAGGTAAATACAGTTGGTGTGTGCCGACAACTACAAAATTAATAGAGATGTATGAAGCTGATGAGATGCTTTACAACGTGAGGCATGCTGAATACAAAAATAAATTACGAAGATTGGAGACCTGACATAACCTAACCTAACCCTCTCCTGTAGCAAGGAATCAGTGTTACAGTGAGCCTCTACAGATGTAGCAGTTCTTTAGTGAATATTGAACTTTGTGATATGAGGATACACTTCATTGAGCACATACAGAAATGTATGCTCATCCATTCTTAAGTAATTGATGTACTACTTGACGTCTTTTACTATAAGCTCACATAACAAATTTTGTTGAATGCTTTTATCGTGTTGTCGTTAAACCCATGGCTTCACCCAGGTATGTTCCCTTCCCCCCCCCCCCCCCCCCCCCCCCCCCCCTCCGCCACGCTTCTCTTCCGCATATGCACACAGTTCAGTTGTGGTATGTGGTACATGCAACTGCTGCAGTTAATAACAATTTGTTGTTGTTGTCAGCCATCTTGAACTTTGACGAAATATATGATGACAGTGTAATACCCCTTCTAGTGCTATGTCAAAGATCTTTGTCAAATATATTTGACGGAATATTTGATCACATCTTTGATCACATCTTTGAAAAAGAAATTTGATAGTGTAATTCCAGCCTTAGTAAAGATGCTAAATTGCATCAGCAATGTCTTACTTCAATATGAGTTGTGTGGGTTGGTATGGGTTGCACTTGTGAGCATTGGCTGAACAATAGGTTGTTTGCTTTGCCAGAGACTGCTATCTTATTTCTCCAGATTCCCTCAAAACTAGCATGTGATTTTCACTTTTGTAATGAAAGTTTTGAAATTTCATAAACTTTGAACTCAACTTTGCAATACCAGACAAAGAGGAAAACTATGTAGCAACAACTTCTCAACATAACAAAATAATACAAACCTATGACAAAGCCATTCAGTAGTAGTAGATCATAAAATATAGAGAAATAAGGGAGACAGGAAAATGAGGGTGAAAAGGGCATACCAGTTAATTTTGGGATGATGGGTATAAGGTAATATAGATATGTAAAAGTAGTGATTCATTAGTAATACAGGTGACTGTTAATCACATGGAACCAAGTTACAACCACAGAGAACCAAGTTAGAACACAGATTTGCACAGTGGAGAAAATGTGTCCGCTTTGTGGCTAACATTGTTTGATGAAGGCCAGATATCCACATCAGTCAGGCTATTGTCCATAGCAAGCAGTCCTGTAGGGGAGTAGTTCTTCCCATGCTTTGGTAATATCAAACCAATGTTCTTGAAACCCTTGATGGCACAGAGCAAACATTACACTGAAGACACACATGCAAGACTTAAGCAAAATATTCTAGCTAATCAGGAGCTTGATAAGGATAATCATAAATGTATGGCTAAATAATTGGTTGACTTAGGAAATACTTACAGTATTTCCCACCTAAGGCTTATAATAACATTTGCTTTTAGTCCCTAAACCATAAATGATGCTGAGGGATGGAGCATCAATTAAAAATGTGAAACTCAGTATCTGAAATGGTCTATCCCACGAGCATGTAAATTTTGTAGTAGTTCTTCACAGTTTCACAGCAGTTTGTCATAACATCACATAATCTCCTATTTCATATAACAGCATCCTAGCATTCTTTCAAATATAGAACTGTTGTATACGTGTCACAGGTGCACTGTTATGCCAAACTGGCTTCCAAAAAACCCCTCTGCCCCCCTCTCTGCCACCCCCTCCGCCCCCCTCGCTGACATCCCCTCCGACCCTCTCTGCCACCCCCCTCCGCCCCCTCTCTGCCACCCCCTCCGCCCCCTCTCTGCCACCCCCTACGCCCCCTCTCTGCCACCCCCTCCGCCCCCTCTCTGCCACCCCCTCCGCCCCCTCTCTGCCACCCCCTCCGCCCCCTCTCTGCCACCCCCCCGCCCCCTCTCTGCCACCCCCTCCGCCCCCCTCTCTGCCACCCCCTCCGCCCCCCTCTCTGCCAACCCCTCCGCCCCCTCTCTGCCAACCCCTCCGCCCCTCTCTGCCAACCCCTCCGCCCCCTCTCTGCCAACCCCTCCGCCCCCTCTCAGCCACCCCTTCCGCCCCCTCTCAGCCACCCCCTCGTCCACCTCTGCCACCCCCTCGTCCCCCCTGCCACACCCTCGTCCCCCCTCTCTGCCACACCCTCGTCCCCCCTCTCTGCCACACCCTCGTCCCCCCTCTCTGCCACACCTCGTCCCCCCTCTCTGTCACACCCTCGTCCCCCCTGCCACCCCCGCGTCCCCCCTCTCTGCCACACCCTCGTCCCCCTCTCTGCCACCCCCTCGTCCCCCCCTCTCGTGCCCCCTCTCGTGCCCCCTCTCGTGCCGCCTCTCGTGCCGCCTCTCGTGCCGCCTCTCGTGCCCCCTCTCATGCCCCTCTCGTGCCCCCTCTCGTGCCCCCTCTCGTGCCACCCGTCGTGTCACCCCCTCGTGCCCCCTCTCGTACCACCCCCTCGTGCCCCCTCTCGTGCCACCCCCTCTCTGCCCTCTCTTGTGCCACCCCCTCTCTGCCCCCTCTCTGCCCCCTCGTCCCCCCTCTCTTCCCCCCTCTCTGCCCCCTCGTCCCCCCTCTCTGCCCCCCTTTCTGCCCCCTCGTCCCCCCTCTCTGCCCCCTCGTCCCCCCTCTCTGCCACCCTCTCTGCCCCCTCGTCCCCCCTCTCTGCCCCCACTCTCTGCCCCCTCGTCCCCCCTCTCTGCCCCCACTCTCTGCCCCCACTCTCTGCCCCCTCATTCCCCCTCTCTGCCCCCACTCTCTGCCCCCTCGTCGCCCCTCTCTGCCCCCACTCTCTGCCCCCTCGTCCCCCCTCTCTGCCCCCACTCTCTGCCCCCTCGTCCCCCCTCTCTGCCCCCACTCTCTGCCCCCTCGTCCCCCCTCTCTGCCCCCACTCTCTGCCCCCTCGTCCCCCCTCTCTGCACCCACTCTCTGCCCCCTCGTCCCCCCTCTCTGCACCCACTCTCTGCCCCCTCGTCCCCCCTCTCTGCCCCCACTCTCTGCCCCCTCGTCCCCCCTCTCTGCCCCCACTCTCTGCCCCCTTGTCCCCCCTCTCTGCCCCCACTCTCTGCCCCCTCGTCCCCCCTCTCTGCCCCCACTCTCTGCCCCCTCGTCCCCCCTCTCTGCCCCCACTCTCTGCCCCCTCGTCCCCCCTCTCTGCCCCCACTCTCTGCCCCCTCGTCCCCCCTCTCTGCCCCCACTCTCTGCCCCCTCGTCTCCACCCTCTGCCCCCTCGTCCCTCCTCTCTGTCCCCACTCTCTGCCCCCTCGTCCCCCCTCTCTGTCCCCACTCTCTGCCCCCTCTCCCCCCCTCTCTGCCCCCCGCCCTCTCCTCCTGCATTATCCACTGTTCAGCCTATATGAGTGTTGGCTAATTGGTAGATGATCTTCAGTGTTGACGTGTTTTATCATGGGCCACTTGGACTCTGCTATGGGTTTGAAAGCTTCAACAAATTGGTGCAGAACAGTTCAGACTTGCCGATGTTTCTTGGTCAGGCCACATACTATTGACAGTTTGGTAGTAGCTTCCTCCCCTTCATTGACTGTAATGGTGACAGCATAATTTTCACAGATGGCCCTAAGCTGCCCTTCCTGGTCTGGTTGAGCTGCCCTATGCATATACACTTAACAATGAGTAGTGGCAGCTCATGCAGTTAGGGATCCCAAGTTTTCCATAACCACCTACAATGATCATCACTGCCATGCAGAGTTCTTTTATGAACCCAAGTAGCTTTTTGCAGTTGACTAAAGCTTGACAGTTTAACTGAGTATCTCAACTGACAGCTGGAACTTAACTTAGCTGACGTCAGGATGACAATGTTTCCAAAAGCAAACAACTATCCAGAGCAGTCTTTGTTATATGTACTTGTCGGAACAGCTTTGTTAATTTGGAACTCTGATCTTCCATAGTCTACAATGGTTTGTTAATTCCTGCAAATAAATGCCATCTGAGAATAACATTATGACTTTATTCTGCTAAAATGACAAATTTGAAGGACTGTGTCTGCTAGTGTTAGTTATTCTTGCAGCATGTTCCGTCTGCTGGACGTATTTCTCTTTTGAGACTTTCAGAGCAATCAATTTCATATCACAGAATGTAGTCTTTCTTAGCTGATAAATATTAGGTATAACAGAAAAGGAAGCCCTTGAGTTGACGAGTACCCAGGCAAGTTGACTGCCGATGATGGTGTCAGTGAGAGGAGGATTTTTATCCATGGCAGCCATCTGCTGTTGACTAGTGTGAATAGAACTGCTGTAATGACTGGGGTCTGTCAGTGTATAAGTTGTTGAAAACTTGCTTTCTTTCTCTGCAGTAATGTACAAGGTATTCAGGGCATCCACAGTGGAAACACACTGGCATGTCATTGTCCTCCTTATGCCTGTTCTTCTGAGGGACATTATTCTTGGCAGAGGAGTTGGTTGTACCTGTGTTGGTCGAATGCTGGGTGGCTGTTTGATGGCTGCAGTATAAATCAGAGTTGACAAAGTCCATTCTTCCTGGTGCATTCAAATTGTGATGGAGATAGATGTTAAAAGATTCATACCCCTTCTTCAGAATCCTCTCTTATTTCCTGATGTATGGGTTCAATATTCATGGCACCTGTAACTGGCTTACTTCATCCAACAGTTCTTGTAGTGATAAAATGCTGTATGTTTTCTCTCACTACCTGACATATGTGAGAGGCAAAGTCTTTCACAACTGTCACAGAGAACAAATTTGGGAATCAGTTGTACTTTTCTCATGTGACTCATTTTCTGTTCCAGTTACTCAATGTGCTTGGCACCACTTAAAGAATTCCTTGGTTGTTGTGACACCGTTATGAGAAGAGAGCAGTCCATGTCTTCTGCATCAAGTGTGAGATTTTGTTGACCTCTGTATATTCAAATTCACAATGTGGCAGAAGGTGAAAATGTTCTGTATGAAGGAATATGTCATTTTCACATGAGATTGGGCACTATTATTGAATTGTTGTTCATTAAGTGGAATTCCTACTGATAGATGCTGAGTTTCTCTCTGTTGTTTTTGAACTGTTGCTGGGCTGTGCTATGCATGTGAAAGTACACATTCACCAAAAACATTGTCATCATGCCTATTGTATTTGCAAACCCTGACAGATCATTTGAGAAGTTTTGTTGGATCCTGGCCAGCATTTTTGGAAAACACTGTTGGATGCCTGATGTGCAACTGACTCATCACTGTTTTGGAATCCATTGGTATCTCGAATATATGGACCCTGGAAGCAATGTACCACTTGTATTCCTATTCTGGTTCATGTAGGTGACAGCTTTTATATTGGCCAATTGGAGCCACAGTTATGTAGATATTTTGAAGTACCTGCCATCTCTACTGAACACTGACATCCAAATCCAAGTGCTAGGCTGTTAACAAAATAAAACACTTTGCACAGAAAGCATTTTTATTATGAAAATCAAACTACAGCTGGAACAGAACTCATATGGGTGGAGAGTGCTTTTATTTGTACATATATTGTATATTCTAGAATACACAAACATTACAAACATAATATTTTTGAAGACTTTCCAGAAACAATAAATACTAAATACTTTTGGCAGTATGTAGACAATACCTTTGTGGCGTGGCCCCACGGAGTAGAGACATTACCTGTGTTTCTCCAACATCTGAACTCACTCCATCTCAATATACAGTTCACTATGGAAGTGGAAAAGGATGGCATCTTACCATTCCTGGACGTCTTAGTCAGAAGAACAGCTGATGGTACATTGGGACACAGTGTCTATCGCAAATCAACTTGTACAAAGCTATATTTGCAGGCCACAAGTTGCCATGATCCTGCGCAATGTGGTAGTGTCCTATGCTCTTTGGTGCATAGAGCACATGTAGTCTCAGATGTGGACAGTCTATCTGGTGAGCTAAAACACCTGAGAACAGTATTCCAACAGAATGGCTATCCTGATAGGCAGATACGCCATGCATTCCATTCCAAGCAAACTCAAAGCAGGGATGTAAATGAAGTAACGGAGGCACCCACTGCAACAGCGTTCTTGCCCTATTTTGGTGGCATGTCTTCGAGAATAGAAAGAATCCTCAGAAAGCACGATGTCAAGTGTGTTTTTCGGCCACCAGTAAAACTGAGGAATTTATTGTTCTCGGTCAAAGACGACCTTGGCCTCAGGAAACATGGTGTGTATAAAACCCCATGCCAATGTGGAAAATCTTATATTGGACAGACATGCCGAACTGTGCAAGAACGTTGCGTCGAACATCATCATCATACACGCCTGGGGCAACCTGATAAATCAGCGGTAGCGGAGCATTGCCTGGACACGGGACATCGTATGCTTTACGAATAGACAGAAATTTTATCCCCAGCGTCATCTTTCTGGGACTGTGTTATTAAGGAGGCTATACATGTCTGCACAGTGGACAATCTTATCAACAGGGATGCAGATTTTCAACTGAGCACTGCCTGGAATCCAGCACTGGCTGCCATTAAATCAAACACAGGGAAAACAAGAACTTCTGTTTCCTCAAGTGATGCAATGCGTAGTTGAGATTTAGTTCATACCTTAACCACAGGAGTGCCCGGCAGCACTGTCATTGCCCGTAGCGCACGCACGGATGGCCTTTCTGTAGCTCCCAGCAGGGAGCTCCAACTACGAGCGTCTTCCCATGCACACGTATTGCCTGCTCCCATTATGATAAATTCTGACACCGCCATGCAATTATCATCAGTGACAGCAGCAGCTTCCACCACCTGATGATGTCGAGCAGTTGC
The DNA here is from genome assembly GCF_023864345.2 of Schistocerca serialis cubense. Classification (NCBI taxonomy): domain Eukaryota; kingdom Metazoa; phylum Arthropoda; class Insecta; order Orthoptera; family Acrididae; genus Schistocerca; species Schistocerca serialis. The sequence continues at coordinate 189,133,961 of NC_064648.1, forward strand.
ATCGAAGAAATATTGAGAGATTTACACAATACGATCCGGCGGCAAACCCAAGAAGCGTATTTGCAACAGATCTGTTGGGAAAGGATGAAAAGTCACAAATAATTTCTGATGTTCTGGTTTGAACTGACAACCTGCAGCATGTTAGTCAGCAATGATACCCGTTACTCCAAAAGGCACAGCTTAGAGCAATATCTCCAGTAAGAAGTTGTAATTCTTTTTGTTGTCAATGCAAGTGTTATAATCAAGTCTAATGGACAAACTCCAATTCTTGAAAATGTAATTTTATTCAAAAGCACCTAATGCTTGGTATCTAAACTAGAACCTCTCACAGACAGCTCTTCAAACAGTTGGGCATACTGGTAATAGCCTCGTAGTACATTTACACTCTTGTGAAGTTCACGTTAACACTGTTTCAAAACACCACCAACATTTATAAAGATAATATTAGGAGGAGAAATTATTTACAGTATCAGAATATATTTGCCCAGTTCTAATATAAAGGATGCCAAATAGAATTTAAATATTGAAGAAGATGAAAATTACATACACTGAATGTAGATGTAACATTTAACAGTTGAATAAATGAGTATGCATGACAAATGTGTAAAAAATTCCACTTGAGTTTTATAAATTTTCACATCTTTGTACTGTTTTCTGTTATGTAAGGGGTCATAATGAAAGGAGAAAATAAGCCGTTAAATTTGTTTTTGGCCGCGCGGTTCTGGCGCTGCAGTCTGGAACCACGAGACCGCTACGGTCGCAGGTTCGAATCCTGCCTCGGGCATGGATGTGTGTGATGTCCTTAGGTTAGTTAGGTTTAACTAGTTCTAAGTTCTAGGGGACTAATGACCTCAGCAGTTGAGTCCCATAGTGCTCAGAGCCATTTGAACCATTTTTTGAAATTTGTTTTTGATAGAAAGGATGCGATTATTAACTTGGAAATTTAAGCTATTTTCCAAATTTAAATATGTATGATAAAAGTTTAAATGAGTTTACATTTATAGCTGATTATGAATTCAATTTCAGGTGCACCCAACTCTCTTGATGATCTTTTGTTTTTCAGATCTCCCACTGGCATTCCTTGAAATACATGTCCTTTCACCAGTTTTTATATCAATTGGATGTGTTGCCTGGCAGTATATTAACAAATTGAGTGTCAGACCCTGAGATTCATTTAATTTGAAACCATCATCCCTATTTACTAGACTTTCTGATACTCTTATTTCGATATACACCTTGATTACATAGTCCATAGCACTCATAAACACGTTTCCAATCATTGCTAAATCTAGCAAGTCCTCAGAGATAACAACTGTGCACATGCCTACACTGTATTGGTGCAACCCAATTGGAGTGAGTGGTTGTGTAGATGCTCCAGTTGTTTGTATTGTACACACAGTTTTGATTCAGGCTGAAGAAGTAAGTATAGGCTTCGCAAGCGGAAACTAAATCCTTACCTGCCCCATCTCTTGACTTTGTATGATACATGGCATGGATTTTGAGTAGTTTCTTACAGTGGAACCAATGGCATACACTATGACCTTAATGCAGAACCTTTAGCAGAAGTGAAATATAAGTCAGTATGTCACATCGTATCGAATGGATATGACACTGTAATAAAAGTAGCATTCTTTATTTAAAATTTCTCATCATATGATATTAAATTGATATTTGGTTCAGGCATTTAAAATGCCTGACTGTTAAAAGCAAAAATTGTGTACATCAATGATATTGTTGAACCTTTAGAAATAAAAATTGCTTCAGTTTTTGTTTAATTTTTCACTTTTTCAAATGCTCAGTAATTAAAACTGAAATGTTAATTTCATTAAAATTTACCTGTTTATATAAAGCTTCAGTAGGACTGGAGATAATGGCACAAAGGTGTTTTTTTAGCCCCCTGGTGTTTAGGCTGTTGTGCATGATGGTCATCATGTATAGGAATGGTATCAGCCTTTCAAATCACAGTAGACAAAATGGACAAAGAGGGTGGCATGAGGGTAGCAAGAAGTGAACCAGTAATTGAATGAATACATTCTATGCATTCAACTTCCAGTGATTTTTCTTTTTATAAATGCTGCAAATTTTTGGTATCTAATGACCCTCAGATATTTTCTAATCTTCAAAGATTATTGTTTCAAGGTATCTTTCAGAATTTCAACACATTACTTTATGAAACTGATGACTGTGCACTGACTTTGTAATCCTTTAAATATGAAGAAAATCACACGGAGCTTTTCCACAGGGCCCTCTTGTTAATCACAATAATTCCATTATCAAATGAAATTGTATTTCTGTAATAGGCTCTGTGAAAACTGCCATGTACCTATAAAGACAAAATAATGATGATAAGGATCTGAAGATGGGCCTGCAGGATTATGAACACACTGTTTTTTTTTTCAATAAAAGCTACACCTTGTGAATGAATATAGATTTTTTTTCCCTTTATATTTTTCAAAATTTGAGTGACGCACTGTGCAAATTTTAAGTTGCGTGGGACCCTTGTATGTTATGTATGAAATGTTCAAATGCCATCAAGACATATTGCCTTTGTTGTTTGCCATGATCAAACTAGGTACCAGTAACATAATATTTTATGTCTGTTGTCAGAATTCTATGAATGTGCATCTCAGCACCATACTGGAGGCCAAGAGAGAATGCTACAAACCACTCCCACTGTACACACTGGTGCCCAAGAAGGAGCTGGTGAGTTAAATGGTGATGCAGTTGCTCTCTGCAACTTTCCACAGTTTGTTTGCTTATTTTTCTTTGTGCCCAAATGCAGAGTGTACTTGGACTTTAGACTTTTTTTCCCAGCTGAAGATAATGGGGAGATCCAACTTAACTGATCTCATTGTTACAACTAAGATATTAAATCTTGGGGTTGCTTCAAGGTCATTTCCAGCTATTCTTGTGGAGCATCTTTAGCTACTTGCAATCATCTGTTACCAGTGCATGATACCAACAATGGGAACTACTGAGCTACTCAATACACCCAGTAGTTGCCTTGCATGTGGAGTTACATTCCAGTGCACTTACTACTAGGGCTAGTCATGAAGTTTCAACTATTACCTCAAAAAATAAAACGTAGCATTATTTGCAAAAGTGAACCATATACATGACAGTAGTGGGAATCGACTTGGTTACATGACTAGGCATGGCCACAATCCTCATAAAGTAATGTGCATAGCCACTAGACAGTGTAAAACTTGCTGTTAACGAAACCTAAATTATTTTTGATGAAAAGGAGAAAGCAGTGACAGTGCATACAGAAAAGTTAACAATGTGCAAAGCAAATGTTTATTGTGGAAATTTATTGTATGCAAATTACAACAAGAAAGAACCAGCTATTTCACCCTAAAACCATTTGTCCCACTGTCTTTTGTTAACACATGTCAACTGAATGAAATCTGTTAAAGTGATCAGAGCTTGCAAAATAACACCACAGTGCAGTTTGTATGGTCACACATAAGTGTGCTGAGGTTCATGAGTTTGATCCTACTACAGAATGAATTTTTTCTTCTTGTCTCTTTTTCTTCATACTTTCTGTACTTTCATTTTTGATGACTGCTGATAACTGTTTACAATGTATTGGTAAAAAATTGGGTAATAATTGAATTCCTATTCAGTGTACAGAAGGTGCAAAACACATTTATTTATTATGTTTGTAGAATGATAGTCATGATAGAATTATCAGTAAGGTAAATTGTTCTTGCACCATGAATATTGTATGAAGCTCAACTCGTCACAGAGACATTTAATTTTCAGTAACTTTAAGGGGAAACTTAGGTCATGATCATTCTGCATCACTGGTTTCTCATCTACTAATTTTGTAACCATTATCTAATTTAAAATCTCAGTCTTTACCATTATTTTCAGTCATGTAAATCACTGCACTTTGTCACCAACAGAAATAACAAAAGTAGTATACAAACAGCATTCAACTCTTGATCTGTGAAGCTTCAGTTTGATACAGTACTCACTTGCCATTACCATTCGTTCTTCTCCAGCCAAACTCCTGATCCACATGCTGAACTTGTGAGAAAAGTTGTTCTCTATCTGAAACTTGTTTTTGAAGTGCACCTCACTCAGTCAACAAATTGTCATACACAAATGAGACAAGATGGTTTCCAAATATACAAACCACATTAGATTTTTATGAAAAATATGAGGCATAAGAACTAGAGTCAAGTGGATTTAGAAAAATCATAGGATCATACATATTTATCTGTGAATAAATGCTTCCAAAGTGATATCGTATGAAGAATATTGTAAAAAATAAAAATTGCACATCTGTCTGTTTTTGTTGTACTATGTAGGACATTGATGTGCATTTGTGTAGTATGTGGCAGTGCTCCACTTTTGAGAGGATGGGAATGTATACTTCTGCTACATCTGCTCTCCAGTTTCTCAGCCATAAACATGACAGTGTTTATACCCTTCAAAGGTAACCAGTTCACTTTGCTGCGTAACAGGTTGGCACTAGCTGGGCTTTCCCGTTTTCCATCTAAATCAATCCATCCTATCATTTGCATGGATATTTTGCTCTAACCCCTGACAGAACACAAGTGTCCTGTAGACACAATACCTGAGCAATCTATCGCAGACAAGTGAGTACAGAATATGACAGCACTTGCTAGTTGACCAACACTGAACTTAGGATGACAGTATTTGCAAGATGTAGGGACTGTAGCATATCAGAGATTATACAAGAATCCTGGTTTCCAAAGTTAACTGGAATTAGGACAGATACTCATTATCATGGGCATAAAACACCATATACGAGGATTCCAAGTGTTTCATGAACAAATGCCACCTCATCTCCTCAGTGCTGTACAGGATAAGCAAATGTCTACTTTGGGTCACACGTTTGCCAATATTAAACTGAGGTGTCAGGACTGTACCAAGTCAAATACACTGCATTGCATTCAGCATGCAGTGACTGACATTACAGCTTGTGTGTACTTATAAGTTGTGGATTACTTAGTGAAAAAAAAAAAATCATTTTTAAAATTTTAAAATTTATACTAAAAAGTTATTATTTTTATAAAGTAGTGAAACCTGATAACCATTATTTGTGCACCTTCTCCCTAAGTGTTCAGTGCAAAATATTTGAGTTTCCAGTGTTGTATTTTATGTAACAGACATTCAGTGTATATACATAGAGTGATTAACCATCATTTCACCTTTACATCTGTATCTATAGCCTGTGCTACGTATGAGGGGCAGTCTTAAAGTTTTGACACTCACCTTGAAAATTTATTTTTGGTTTGTTTCCAGGTACATGTCTGCAGTTTTACTATGAACTGGTACACATTGTAATCTCTGTTCCACATTGAAATGCTGTAAAAAAAAAGGAAATGAAAGCTCAGATGTTTCACACAGTAACTTGTGTACAGTAGCAGCAGAAATGTTGGAGCTGTGTCAGTCTGATTCAGATGATGTACTTAACTGTTGGGATTGGCTCCAGTTTGGTACTGTGGCATGGGGATGTAATGTATACCAAGACTATAGATGTATATCTAGAAACAAACAAAAACGATTTGGTAACTTAATTTTTTGAGGTGAAAATTAAATGTTTCTCTACCACTCATATATTTTAAGTTCATTTTTGTGATGTATAGCTCAAGTCAACCTCTAGAAGCTCTCTTCACCCCTGAGGGAGGTCCACACAACCATGAAATCATAACTGTTTCGCAGTCTTGCCATACGTGCAACATATGACCCAGTTACTGGAGCAGATACTGTGTTCTAGATTATGAAATACCTTGACGAAAACTGTCTGTTGACACACAATCAGTGCAAATTTAGAATATCTATTCCTCGTGAAATACAGATGGTTCTTTATTCACATGAAGTAATGAGTGCAATCAAGATGGGATCTCAAGTTGATTCCATATTCCTATGTTTTTCCACACGGTTCCTCACAACTTGCTTCCAATAAAATTGCATACCTTTGTAGAATTTTCTTAATTGTGTGAGAGGATTCATGATTTCATATCAGAAAGATCACAGTTCATTGAAATTAACGGGAAGTCATCTTTAAGGTGTTGTGGCCCTCTGTTGTTCCTAATGCAAATAAAAATTTCAGTTACAAGCAACTTAAATTAGAATCATTGCACAGAAAATGTTCTGGTGGAAGGAGAAGCAGATTGTTTTATTGGCAGAGAAATTAGAAAATGCAATAGATCTACTAAAGAGACATCCTGCTCTACTCTTGTCCATTCTCTTCAGAACTGCTGTGACATATGGGATCTGTACCAAACAGAATTGATCAAGAACATGAAACAAGTTCAGAGAAGGGGAGATCATTTATTTTCACAATATAGGGAAGACAGTGTCATGGATATGATATATGAGCAGTGGGTGCAGTCATTGAAACAAAGGCATTTTTATTTGTGGTAAGATCTTTTCATCAAGCTTCAATCAGAAACTTTCTCCTCTGAATGCTAAATTATTTTCTTGACTCCCAACTATAGAGTGAGAATTAACCATTGTGATACAATAAGAGAAATCAGGGCTTACACAGTGCACAGAAAGACTTAGGTGTTTATTTTTCCTCACATAATATTTGAAAGTGGTACAGTAGAATAATATTTTGAAAGCAATGCTTAAGTGTGAACTGCAGTAAAATCATACAGATGTATGTTTCAATGTAGAAATAATTGAGCCAGTTGCTTGCTCCACTGTTGGTAAAGTGCTTGTTAATTGTTGGGCCTGGATGATCTCTCAGAAGAGCTACACTTGTTTAATGCCACCCACATCGACAGTCACAGGTGCACTAAAGGTACAGAACTAGTCTGTGATTTATATTGTTTACTGCTTGACAACTGACTGACAAATGAAAAAAGAATGAAGACCATATAAATCTAGGTTCAAATCCATATGTATGCTCTGCAAACTGCTGTGAGCTGCATGAGCTGCATGGCAGAGGTTGCCTGTCACTGAACTAGTTATCAGAGCTTCTTCCCTTTCCATTCACATGTGTAGTGTAGGAAGAATGACTGCTTAAATATCTCTGGGTATGCAAATATAGTCTGGTCTGCTCTTCAACGTCCCAATGGAATTGACACATAGTGGGTTAGTATATTCCTTGATTTACCACAGAAGGCTACTTCTTGTAAATATATAAATAGGCTTTCACACTCTACCTAAAAGCATCTGCATGTACAGTTTTTTAGCTGCGGGTGCAACACACTTGAGCAGTGTTATAGGATGGATAGCAAAGTGTTGTGTAAGCAATCTCCTTTGCAGACTGATTGTATTTTGTCATTAGTCCACCACTGAACAGGTCTGCCTCCTGCTTTACCTACAACTTTACCTTTTGACTGATACATTTTAAATCCCTACAGATTGTTATATCCAGGTATCTGTATTAATTGACTGATTCTGACTGTGACTCACGGACATTATAGCCATAGGCTATTGCAGTACTCTTTTTTTTTTTTTTTTTTTTTATGTTCCAGTTTTTAAATTTATTAATTTGTACAAGATGCCACTTCCTAATCTTTTTGGGATGTGACTGTGTAGCATCTTTCAGGTATATATTGGCAAAATATAAGCTGCATCCTATGAGCTTGCAAACAACATACAAAGCCAAAATTGCTGACTATTTATGTAATAAATGTACTTTGCCACAGAAATTTAGTACAGGCGATTTTTTTCCCTCCTTTAACACAGCATAATACAAACATGAGAAAACAACAGAGGAACAGATGTGAATTGATCAGAGGTTAGAAAATGTCAAATTATACTTACAACAAGAAAGTGCAGCTTTTCTGTTCTGAACCACACTCCGCAAAAGAGAAAAGTCAGCAAATTACACCATGAACAGATAGTCTGTAGACTTATGCCCATCATTAATGTTTAAAGGCAGTCAGTTAAATCATGATCAAGATCTTTTATTCTGGAAGTAGTAATTACAGAGGAGAAAACAATGCTTCAGCTATTGAGACACTGGATAAACATGTTCTGTTCCATTGAGATTCATGTGCAGTAAGAATGATAGCTCTTTTCACTGTCATTTTATAGTAAACCTTTAACACACAGACTATTCATTAAAAAACAGAGGATTTGGGGAGGGGGGGGGGGGGGGGGGAGAAGAATGTTATGTGGATACAGTTCTCAACCAAAGGTTAAACAGATGAGAAAAACAATGTCTATTTAAAAAATAATAATAGCAGTTTCTTGTGAGTAGCAGATCATCTTCATAGCAAAGTTGGGAAGAGAGACAATAAGAGATGGCAATATAAATATCACAAGTTTGTAACACTGTAAATAATACTGATAATGGTACTACAAATAACATTAAAACATCATAAACTCATTCACACCAAGAGCGTTATGGTATGCCTTCTTTATTTCTTCGTTGATTGTCCTTGGTGTCAACGTACTGCATCGCTATGCTGGCTGAAAAATGGGGTTTGTAATTCCAATACTGAATATTGTTAATAATGTAGCCGACAGGTGTACAGTTGCGTTTGACAGTACTTTAATTTCACTGTTAACAACCCCGCAATAATACACAGTTATATGACCAGTGCACTATTGTTTAACTTTTGATAAGCCTCATTAATAGTTTTCAGGCAAACCTCCACATACCACTACCATAATTTACTGTTGAATATCTAAGAGCAGAAAAAACCTAACCTGAAATTCACAGTTCTTGAAGAACAGAAAGGAACGTATGGAGCAGACATTGTCATTGTTTCAACACAAAGCCTAATTGTGTAACACTTATTTCATAGTTAAGTTGAAGCATTGTTGTTGTTCTAACCAGCACAGGTTTCTCATCTGAAACTTGATCATGGGCTGACTCTCTTGTGACCAAAAATCATCACAATAATAGGTGCTGAAACTACACATTGTTCAAAGTTTAATTTACAGAAATTACAATTAAAACTTAACTCATTAAATTAACTGAATACCTTGAAAAATTCATTCTTTTTAACAGTTTCTTTCTACTACAAGGTTTAAGCTGAATTATTTGTTTAAATGATAAAATTAACATATATAGTTACACAAACAATACTTTTGACGAAACTGGATAATACTTTCGAATAAAGGGCTGAATTTGCTAACATGTTTTCAAATAGATCCTTTAAGATTACTAGTATTTCATCTTCCAAGTGTTTATAATTAGTACAGAATTTATATTTGTTTATACGTCAACAATAGACTTTAAGTTATGAGACAGTTACTGATTTCATCCTATAATAAAAGACACTAACAAGGAATAGTCGAAATAAATTAGAAAATCAATTTCATACATGAAACTAAGCGCAAAATTAGATCTGGTGCTATATCCTTTAAGGTCCTATCTTTTTCTTTTATGAAAATGCAGATTGTATTCACTTATGATAATGGTAATTAGTTAGAAATGAAGAAGTGAATTTTAAGGAGGCAGATGGCAAAACAAGAGGGGAAGTAAAACTATCCCAGCTTGCTTCGCCACAGGTGCTACAACGTGCAGTCAGTAGTTAGCTTCTTATTCCACAGATCATTTCCGTGGTAAATGGTAATGATGTGGAACAAGTCTTTTTACATGCACAGTGCAACTTAATTTTTGAATATGAATATGGCTACATGATGAATATTTGTAAGTTTGTATTTATTTATTTTGTTTTTGGTATACAGATTCAAGCTAGTAATTCCTATTCACCACCTTTTACACACTGTCAATGAGAATGCTTTTTAGTTGGTTTTCTGATCTTTGCTATCTATTGGGTGTTTTACATCCCTGGGTAAGTTATCAAAATTTTTTGTTTCAGCATTGCGCATCACTTTTTGTACTAACTCGACATTAATGTGGAGTATTGAATGTCATTTTTCCTTCCAGTATTGTAATTATCTGCATAATTGTTCCTTTTGAACTGCGGTGGATTATTTACAACAAATCTCAGGTTGGAATAAATATACTGTGAAGCAGTATCCAGAAGCCCAACTCTTTAAACAGATGTCTGCTAGATGATGATGGGTGTGCTCTACATATTACTCTTGCAGCACATTTTTGAGAAATGAATGTCTTTAATAAAAGATGAGTTACTCTAGAACGTTATTTCATACAACATTATAGAATGACAGTATTTAGAATATGTGAGCTTACTGGTTTAGGTTCTCATCAATGCAAACAATAAATTTGGAAATTTCCACCCTATTTATTATTTGCTTACCTTGTGTTACACTTATCATTGGCGTTGTACTACTAGATGTGCAAAACAGAACATGTTGTGTTTTTTAAAGTTGATGGTGACACCATTTGCAGAATACCAGTCAATGATAGTTTTGAGAACATTGTTTACTATTTCTTCTGTTTCTGTATGTATGCTTGAACTGAGTACTGTGATAGTGTCATCCGCATAAAGAATTAATTCTGGTTGTTTATTAGACAGAAGATCATGTACATGTATGAGGAGCAATAGGGCTTTTGGAAACCTCATACCTGATTGCTCTACAGTCGGAATAATGGCTCTGGACTACATTGGTTGAATTACTAAGTACAACTTTCTGTATTCCTTTGGTCAGATATGGCATTAAACACTGGTTAGCTATACCATCAATCCCATTAAACTTCAGTTTATCCTGGATAAATTATGATTCATAGAGTCAAATGCCTTAGATATGTTGCATGAAATACCAGTTGCCACCATGTCATGGTTTAAGGCTTGTAAAATTTGACGAGTGAACATGTAAATGGCATTGTGAGTAGGATAATTCTTCTGAAACACAAACTGTGATTTGATGAGAATATTATTGTTGCTCAGGTGAGATAATATTCTAAAATACATCATATTTTCAAAAATGTCAGCAGTGAAACGGGACAGCAGTTATTGACATCTCTCCTTTCATCTTTCTTTTAAGGGCTTTGCTAATGGCATATTTCAGTCTCTGGAAAACTACCTCGCATTAGTCATGTGTTACATATTTCAGTTAAGACAAGGCTTAGTGTATGGAAACAAATCCTTAGTACTCTATTGGAAACACCATCAAAACCAGGTGAGCTATTATTTTTGATAGAATATATATTTCTTAATTTCAGAAGGAGAAGTTGGTGATAAATCCATTTGACTGAACTCTATGAGAGTTGCTTATTCTTCTGTACTGGTTGTCCCTCTACTTTCTACTATATTTAAGGAATTAGTTAATTTGTGGTAAGGTCCTATGGGACGAAACTGCTAAGATTATCCTCACACACGCCCGAAGGAAGACTTGAATCTCCAACAGGGGTAGCTGCGCAAACTGTGATGAGATGCCTTATGCTGCACGGCTACCACGCATGGCAAGGAATGATTATTAAATATGTTTGCTAATGATAAATCATTATTTATAGCCCTTCCTTGCAATTCAAAAGTGATTTTATCCTGTTCTGTGGCTGGTTGTCCTGTCTCTTGTTTCACTATGTTCAATATAGCCTTAATTCTTCTTTTTGGAATTCTGATTCCTGACATGAAAAAGAAATAAAATAATCATATGGCATTTATTGGCCAGGATATCCACTTTTGGGGTTCAACTGCCATATTGCTTTTACTTGATGCCACTCAGGCGACTTGCATATCAGTGATGATGAAAATTATTCCTGGAATAATAAACATGTTCCTTGACTTTGTTAATAATTTTTCTTAACAATTTTGACTAGTTTTTGAAGTGTGCAACTACTGCATGATGTCTACCTGTTCTTCCCAACTGAGAGATTACCTTATTGTTTCACAAGGTGCTTGAATCCTGGTAATGAACCATGGTTTTTTAATGTCCTTTCTGATTAGATTTTGTGGAGAACTATTTTCAAATTATGATGCAAATTTAATGTGGAATAGATTAAATTTTATGTTAGCATTGGGTTCATTGGAAATTACACCTCAGATCATCTCTTGTGAACTGTTCCTAAAAATATTTGTCATGAAGACATTAATTAGTCTGATTTCCACTGCCAGGTATCCATACTATGCATCGTGATTAAGGACAGCATTTGTTACTATGCAAATAGTTACTTTCTTGCTTTGAGCTTTACCAATGAAAACATCAGTTAGTTTCCTACTGTTTTTATCCACTTGTGTTGTAAAGTTAATTACTGAGAGCAAATTGTAGGATCCAAGTACAGTTACCAGATCATTTTTCCTTTAAAATCCCTTAGAAAACCTTCACTGAATTCACTACAGACTATTAACTGCTTGCTGTTGTCTGATAGATAGCATAATATAGAATATAGCCTTATAAAAAGCTCAAAATTTCCCAGTATTGATCTGTACACAGTTAGAATTAAAACTGAACTATTTCTCAGTAGTAATTCACAAGCACACACGTCTGTGCTGAGCACTACAAAATAAACTAATGTCAATGATTTTGAACTTTTGTTCTGTCTTAATATACGCTATGTGATCAAAAGTATCTGGACATCCCCCAAAACGTACGTTTTTCATATCAGCTGCATTGTACTGCCACCTACTGCCAGGTACTCCATATCAGTGACCTCAGTAGTCATTGGACATCGTAAAAGAGCAGAATGGGGCACTCTGCAGAAACCACGGACTTCAAATGTGGTCAGGTGATTGGATGTCACTTGTGTCATATGTTTGTACGTGAGATTTCCACACTCCTAAACATCCCTAGGTCCACTGTTTCCAATGTGATGGTGAAGTGGAAACATGAAGTGACATGTACAACACAGAAGTGTACGGGCTGACCTCATCTGTTGACTGACAGAGACTCCCCGGCAGTTGAAGAATGTCGTAATGTGTAATAGGCAGATATCTGTCCAGACCATTACACAGAAATTATAAATTGCATCAGGATCCACTGCAAATACTATGACACTTAGGTGGAAGGTGAGAAAACTTGGATTTCTCAGTTGAGCAGCTGCTCATAAGCCACAAACATTTCCGGTAAATGCTGAACGACGCCTTGCTTGGTGTAAGGAGTGTAAACATTGGACAATTGAACAATGGAAAAATGTAGTGTGTAGTGAAGAATCACGGTACACAATGTGGTGATCTGATTGCAGGGTGTGGGTATGGCGAATGCCTGGTGAACATCATGTGCCAGCATATGTAGTGCCAGCATTAAAATTCGGAGGTGGTGGTTTTATGGTGTAGTCATGTTTTTCATGGAGGGGGCTTGCACTCTTGTTGTTTTGCATGGAACTATCACAGCACAGACCTACATTGATGTTTTAAGTGCCTTGTTGCTCCCCATTGTTGAAGAGCAATTCGGGGATTGCAATTGGGTCTTTCAACCTGTTCCTAATGCATGGCCTGTGGCGGAGTGGTTACACAACAATAACATCCCTGTAATGGACTGGTCTGCACAGAGTCCTGACCTGAATCCTATAGAACACTTTTGAAATGTTCTGGAATGCTGACTTCATGCCAGGCCTCACCAACTGACATTGATACTTCTCCTCAGTGCAACACTCCATGAAGAATGGGCTGCCATTCACCAAGAAACCTTCAAGCACCTGATTGAATGTATGACTGCGAGAGTGGAAGCTGTCATCAAGGCTAAGGGTGGGTCAACACCATATTGAATTCCAGCATTCCTGATAGAGGGCACCACAAACTTGTAAGTCATTTTCAGCCAGGTGTCTGGATACTTTTGATCATATAGTGTATGTAAGAACTGCTCCTTTTCCCGTATTAGTTCTACATGAGTAAGCTACTAGAGTGTAATCTCATACACGCAACTTATCTAACCCTGTGGTTATATGGTGGCTAGATAGGAAGAAGATGTGTGTTGTAGCTCCTTTAATTCTTCTTTGATATTATTTTCATTGCTTTCCCAGTAGGCTCGGGCAGTTAACATGTGCAGAACAGAATACTTTTGAGCTGGGTGGTGGTGGCTCTCCGCGTGCAGGTACCGATTAGCGTGTGTTGGTTTCTGGTACACTTTGTGTCCCAGTTTACCTTCAGCAGATCTGTATACTTCCACATCCAGAAATGGCAAGGTACCATTGTTTTCAGTCTCATGTGTGAACTTTATATTTTTGTGCCGGCTATTTAAGTGCTGGAGGAAGTTCACACATGAGACTGAAATCAATGGTACCTTGCCATTTCTGGATGTGGAAGTATACAGAGCTGCCGAAGGTAAACTGGGACACAAAGTGTACTGGAAACCAACACACGCTAATCAGTACCTGCACGCGGAGAGCCACCACCACCCAGCTCAAAAGTATTCTGTTCTGCATATATAAACTGCCCGAGCCTATCGGGTAAGCAATTTAAAGTACAAATATTTCCTAAAGTTCATAAAGCATTGCTCTAATTTCATGTAACTTGCAATAGTCCATATTTATGTAGTAGACCTAAGCTTTATTGCATAATCAACTAAATTGTAGAAAAAATAACATTTTTATGAGGAAAAAAATTATAAAAATTAAAATGTAAGATGTGATATTTTTTATCCTTGTAGTATACCTAATAGGTGGAATTAAATAGGTCTAATACCTCAGCCTTCATGTCATGCACATCTGGTAAAAATTTGGTCCCCTTCAAATGTATAACATTGGATGAAATGGTACCTCAATTTGAGGAAGCATTTTGGAAAGTGCATCAATTTCTTTGTAATTTTTTAATAACCCTAAGCAGGTTGAAAAATATTCAAAATACTTCTAATTAGTTTAGAAAGTGTGCTGTATCACCTTATATCAACAAAAAGTCTGTAAAACATACTCATTATAAACAGTGCCTGATAGAAATAGGTTTTGATTTTCACATAATATTGAGCTGGAAAAGTAGCCACTATATGGGCCAAAAAGATGGAGAAGATTTTTTGTGGAGTAATTTGTTTTCAGGAGCAGCAGAAATGTCAGAGCTGTATCTGGCTGATTGAGACAACATCCTTAGCTGCCCCGATCAGCTCCGCAAATGGCATGTTATGATACTGTGCCTGGGGATTTTAATGTGTACTGGACTGGAGATGTGTGCCTGTAGACAAGTTAACAATTGTGCCTGTGTAGGCTTTCTTGATGTAATAGCTTTGGGTGTCTCCTTGGGTTAGCTGCTGGATTCTGAAATCTGCATTACTCAGTATTTCAGCCATACGTATGCCCACCGTTGCTAAGAGAGATGGTATTGCTTCTGAATCCGACTGGAAATCTATGCTATGGTTTGGAAATCAGTGTTCTGTATAGGACTCCATAATGTACATGGTGCATGCACAGTCCACCACAGTTGCTGCTCCAAGACTGTGCTTATGGCGCTGTCTGTAGTAGACCACCACTATTAACAACATATATTGCACTCAAAGACTGTCCTCAAACACTAGGGATGGGCACTCATAAAAAAGAAGTTTTATGTGAGGCATTACATAGTTTCACATACTGCTAAGAGAAAAACCCTTGTCTCTGTCTATCAGATTGTTTGCCAACTTAATTTCAGTTGCCTTCATCCAAACAACGGTCCAAAAATTGGACATTCTAAAACTATCATGGTCTCATCAAATGTCATCCTGTGTACCTTATTTAAACAGTGTTTGGCTACTACCAATTTTTCAGGCTGTTGGAGCATTTTTTGGCAGCATTGTTCCATGTGCCTGTCTATAACTGGGCAAATCAACAAGCTGATGCAAGTTTAGCTGAAATTTTGAGTCATGTAGCTTTTTGGATTTGGCATCGGTCATTAGGAGACTACTGTTAGAACAGGAGTGTATTTATGTGCACTATGTACAGAGGTAATTGCCAATGCACACAATTTTAGTATCCCTTGTTGTATTTGTTCCTCAGTGTCTCTTGTACACTAATGTTGATCGCTGGCAAACAGTTTGTCATTAAATATCAACAGCATCATACTACTACATATTTGTAGATCTGTGCAGAGTTTGGTGTGCAGTATCTTACAATGATATGCAGAGGGATACATTGGTGTGCAGTGGGTAGAAGTGAAGATGTCATCCTCTAGGAGTATCTACAGCACCACCGATAGCAAGACAGTGAGCTCTAGAGGGAGCATGGCTCATGATGGCATTCTAGCAGCCTGTTTAAATATATCTTCTTCCAAAGAGACATGAGAGCATGTGGTGTGCTATGCACAGTTGACAAATACACTGTCAATAGTACTTCCCCTCTACCCACAAATTTTGCATCGTCATCGCACAGTATGTGGATGAACGATGAGGGCGAGGGAGGGTTGTGCTATTGAGCAGCTAATGGACTTCAATGTGGCATGATGGCAGATGGTACCAACCAACCTACATCCCAAGATTCATCTTGCAAGCCAACAGCAACATCTGCCACAAAGCTGGGGGTGGATATCCATCCAATGACACAAATGGGTGCAGCAGTGATGCTGCTGAGGACACTGGAAACTGTGAGGCTGATGTTGGATCGATGTCTGTGACTAACTTCACTGTGGAAAATGATGGATATGGTCACTGTGGCAGTGGTTGCATAGGCAGGCAAGTGTTGACCTCAGTGGCAGACTGGCGAAGGCTGCTCAGGGGAAGCAGATGGGGTTGCAAGCAGTGTTTTATGAAAAATGAAAATCTACAGCTGGATAACAATAATCACGAAAACGAAGTTGGTTTTGGGGCCGTTGATGGGTGACTGCTTTGCTGCAAATGATAGTGTTTAATGAACTTAGTCATTTGTGTGACTAACAGTGCCAGTTTTGCAGTTTTAAGGTTTGTTATAGACATGATATAAAACTTTGTCCATTGTGTAGAGCTTCGTTTTGAAACTAGCATCTGCAATGGAGCATCAAAGCTGCAATAGAGGCAGCAAAGTATAGTGACAGCAACCATATCATAGTGCGGTCGCTGAAGTGCCATAAAGAAGCAGAATGCAATAGGTGTTGGACAATAACAAAGCATTTTCTTTCGAGTGTGAAGCACAAAGTTCTCATACTTGAGCTGGGAAAGTGCAAACCAAGTTTTTGAGTTCATCATCCAATTGCAGAGAGAACAGAGCCATTTGGACATCTTGAATCCCAATTTGTTGGGCAAATTGTTGAAATTGCAGCAAGCATAATTGTGAACCATTGTCCAAACCGATAGTTTGTGGAAACCTTTATAAACGAATTTTAGAAGTGAATGCTTTTATAGCGCCAACACCATTACTGATTTCATGCACATGGCAACTAGATGTCTGCTGTGTGCTTCCAGGGTAATTATCCACCATGTGTTCCAGAAAGGACCAGCAAAATCAATACCTATGTGTCTCCAAGGACCTTCAGGTCGAGGCCAGTAAAAAAATCCTTGTTACAGCACTGCATGGCTGTTCGTATATTTGTGGCAGGGGACAGTCATCTGTTGAGTCTACTTGGTCAAGATCAGGCCTCATATACTGCTGGTGTGCCAGCTGTGTAATGTTAATAATTCGCCAAGAGAGTTTAAAAACATTTTGCTGCACTGATGAGGGAATTAGGAATCGTGTTTGTACAGTAAGAGTATGCAATAAAATTACACTATTCTGAAGAGAAAGGCTGCTGCAAAGAGCATAGTACTTCATTACTACTGCATCTGAAATAGATTTCGGACTCCAAGGTTGAACCATCCAAATTTAGTTCTTCAACAATTGTAGTGAGTGAGTGTTCCTGTTCAGTAGCTTGTGCAATCTAAGAATCAATAAGAAATCTTGCAGTGCTTATGAATCAGATTGATTAATTTGAAAACAAGAAGCTTCTGACGCATAAAAATCTGGATCAGGCCATAGGTAAACAAGATAGTTTGCCTACATGTGCATATTGTGCCATAGAGTGATAATAATATAATGGTGTGTGACGAGTGTGCCCCGTCGAGTAGACCGCTCGCCTGGAGCAAGTCTTTCCATTTGACACCACTTCGGCGACTTGCACATCGATGGGAATGAAATGATGATGATTAGGACAACACAACACCGAGTCCCTGAGCAGAGAAAAATCTCCGACCCAGCCGGGAATCGAACCAGAGCCCTTAGGATTGACAGTCTGTCGCGCTGACCACTCAGCTACCGGGGGTGGACATAGGATGATGAGAATTTCATATTGGTAATCCTGAATACATAATGATCCATGTTGCAGCTTCTGTGCTGTATGATTGGACATCTACATCTCTAGTCTGCAAATCATTGTGAAGTTCATGGCAGTGGGTATATCTTATTGTACCAGTTATTAGGATCTTTTCCATTCCATTCCTTAACCATTCCATTCACATATGAAGTGTGGGAAAAATGATTGCTTAAATGCCTCCCTGTGTGCTGTAGTCAATCTAATTGTGTCCTCATGATCCCTGTAGGAGAGGTGTGTAAGGGGTTGTATTACATTTCTAAAGTCATCATTTAAAGCAAGTTCTTGAAACTTTGTAAGTAGATGTTTCAGGATAGTTTATATTTGTCTCCAATATTCTGCCAGTTCTGTTTCTTTGGAATCTCTGTGACACTCTCCCACATATTAAACAAACCTGTGAACATCTGTGCCACCCCTCTCATTATATGTTAAGTATTCGCTGTTAGTCCTATTCGGTACAGCTCCCATAGACTTGTACAGTATTATCAGATGGGTTGCATGGGTGGTTTGTAAGCAATCTCCTTTGTAGACAGATTGCACTTCCCTGGTGTTCTATCAGTAAACAAAACTCTATCATCTGCCTTACCTATGTCTGAACCTGTGTGTTCTTCCTATTTAATATCCCTACAAAATGCTACACCTAGCTGTACAGATATGAGTGGTGTCTGTTGTGTCAGTCACACCACCCATATGTATATTTGAATGGGTGCAACAGCTGTTTGATGAAAAAGTTTCAGTGCAGATGTGCAACCAACACCTGAATGCCTACTAGAATCAGAAATCTGCAAGTAGGGGGTTAATGGACAGAGGTTGTTGCGGTACAGCAAGCAGGAAGTTTTGACTTTGGATCTGACAGAAAGCTTCTTGTGATGGTGAAGGCTGTTAAGGCAACCATTCTAGGAAAGTGTAGCATAATAGTTCAAGCTGCAGTCTGGCACAAATATTCAGCTCTCATTGTTGCATTGCTGCTGTGCCTTGTGCAGCTGGAAGTCATTATTTCCTTCCTATCTCTTTCCCATCCTGTTTTCTTTCCATTTCTTTTACCTTAATTATTAACTGTGACTCATTGATAATATAGTCATAGGATCGCACAGTTTTCCTTCTTGTGAAGTGCACACTTTTACATTTGTGGACATGTAAAACAAGTTGCCAATCTTGTCTGTAAGGTCAATAATATACATCATCAGGCAGGGTCCCAACACACTTTTCTTGGGCACACCCAAAATTACACTATTGTTTGGAAAAAGTGAAACACCAAGACTGAGTGATGAGATCACAATGAAATTTATACTGCCATTCTGGGACATGACACTACACAATGATTAGCGTTGCAAATCTGTATAGGCACTGTGACTCTGGAAATTCGGTATGGAGAAGTGTCACAATGTGCTGCAAGCCATTGAGGCAGGGAATCAAAAAGCACCTGAGTATGCTGTGGGGAATACTCTGCCATATTGTTTGGTAGCACACCCGCAAAGCAGCAATTGTGGCTGCAGGAGGACCTGAACAAACAAATTGCCAACTGAACATATCCCAGATATGTTCGATGGTTGATATTTCAGGGGATGGGCAGGCCAGGGAAGCATTGGTATCTGTCATTCTTTGAAGAAGGCTTGCACATTTCTTACCACGTACACTCAGACATTGTCCTGCTAAAAATATGGCATGTGGACACCTTGCAGGAGGGGCAATGCTTGGGCTGTAAAACCTTCCTGTCTTAGCTTTTCGGATTGCCCTCAAGACATAGGAGATGAGATCATGTGTTATAGGCAATGGTGCTCTAAATCATCATGCTTGACATCTGTCATGGCACCTAACAATATACTGAAATACTACATCTTGGCACTCAGCACATCACTACAATCATGTGCCCATTTCTGTGTGCGGCATCGGTGGGTTTTGATCAGTGGAAGCTGATGCCATTTGAGCAGCCCACAAAATACAGCATCAGACTATCAATGCAGACATGTCCACACTGGCTGCAGTGATCCAGCATTGCGCCAGCACTATGGATGAAGCTGTTCCCCCATTACAGCCAAGTGGACAAGATGGTGGTAGTCTCACACTGTGGTCACTTTATGTTGCGTACCCTATTGGTGTTGTGTGCAGCTCTCTTTTCTCCACTGGTTCCATGTACATCTCGCTACCGAAGCAGTGTGCCTTGTGCAAAATGTAGTGTAACAGAAAGACAGACTTGCCTCCTGGAGACCAATAATTGTCTCCATTCAAGCATACTCACGTGCCTATAATCCACCCAGTGATGTTGGCACGGCATAGTGGCATTTGGTTACATTATTCCACTTCATAAGATGGCTCCATACTGACTGAGGATTGTGTAACATTGACCTGTCCAGTCACACAAAAGAGGGCGCTGTTGGGTCTATGTGCACAATGCTTCTCTGCCATTTAAAGCACTATTTATGCTTCTTCTGTTCTACATGTCCTACTGTCATGGCATGTTACAGACCACTGCTTCAGAGTGTCAAGTGTTTCACTTTTTACAAACAGCAGTGTATTTCTACATCTATTGATGACTCTCCAGCGAAGATAACTTGCTGCATGTTCCCTTCTAAAAAAAAAAAAAATTCTCAGTCCAGTCACAAATTTTGCTTGTATCCTATACAACCATACTTCTTATAATGAGTGTGGATGTGGCCGGCCGGTGTGGCTGAGCAGTTCTAGGCGCTTCAGTCTGGAACCGAGTGACCACTATGCTCGCAGGTTCGAATCCTGCCTCGGGCATGGATGTGTCTGATGTCCTTAGGTTAGTTAGGTTTAAGTAGTTCTAAGTTCTAGGGGACTGATGACCTAAGATGTTAAGTCCCATAGTGCTCAGAGCCATTTGGTTTGAGGTACTTTATTGCGTTTCAGCTCAGAATACGCTCTAATTCTGTGACAAATTGATGTTAAGGACATTGAATGGTAGTTTTGTGGATTACATTTCCAACCTACATGTAGATTGGTGTGATCAGCGCCTTCTTTCAATTACCGGGAATGGTTTTTGGTTTGAGGATCTGTGATGGATGATAGTTAATAATGGGGCTAATTCAGTTGCAGATTCACTATAGAATCTGATAGGGATTCCATCAGGCCATGGAGCTTCGCCTTATTTTAATGATTTCTGTAGTTACTCGACACCACTGACACTGTTGCAGATTTCGCTCATCTTTTCAGTGGTATTGTAACGATGCTATATTCTTGAACATTACTTAAATTAACTTAACTTGGACTGGAGTTCGTCTGACGGATGAAAATAACAGTTTACAACTTCACAAAATTTCTTGACAACTGAGCTGCATACTCATCACATTAACAAAGCACTGACTGACATACTTCACTGAACTCAAACCCATGTCCAGCCATACTGATGTAGGGTTCCCGTGATTTCCCTAAATCGCTTCAACCAAATGCTGGGATGGTTCCTTCGAAAGGGAACCTGACTTCTTTCCTCATCCTTCCCTAATCCAATGGGACCAACAACTTCACTATTTGGTTTCCTCCCCTCACCCCCTCCCAGGAAATCAATGAACCAACTTCTGTGTCTCCTACAGATGTCATTATCTGTACTATATGAAGAGTTGTGTAATCTAACGACTCCTTCTGTGCACCTCTCACACAGTCACACTTGGGTAGAAGTCTCATGTTTAGAGCACACATTACTCATTTAGGGGGAGCCTACAGTTCTCAATCCCACACTGCAAGTCTAGGAAATGTACCCTTCACAGGACGCCTACCACTACCACTGATGTGCCACTTCCAGTGAAGTGGATGAATAGTGGCAGATACCACACTTCCTGCAGAGAGACAGAATTCACAAGAGAGGGTTCTAAATAAGATACCTTTGGTAATTCTGGCATGTGACTGTTGGGAGTTCTTCCATCACACTGATGTGAAGGCTGCACTGCCAATCATTTGGTAGTAGTCATCTTTCATTGAATGGAAAAGAACAGTCTGTGTTAAGACAGCTAGTGTCCATTTTCCAGTTGACTATTATTGACATGAGTGGTATTAAGCATCTTTGACATGAATTCTATGGGGTGTTCAGTGCTTCCAAATTTGTGAAACAAAACTGCCCCTATTCCATGTGATGATGAATCAACAGCAAGTAATACTGGTTTCTGTGGATCGAAATGAAATACCTGGGCAACTAAGCAATCCATACTTCATCTTTTGAAATGATCATTTGTATTCTCCAGTCCATTGAAAAGGAACATTTTTATGCAGAGGTGAGCAAAGGAGCTGCAGCTTACACAGTGTTCAGAATAAAAGTAAGATGGTATTGAGTTTCCCAAGAACTGCCTGCAGCTCCCAAATAATTTTAGGTAAGGTAGTCTCTGCATTGCCTAAAAATGCTAAATTGAGGCAGGAGCACTGTGGGTGTCAATAAGATGTCTCAAATGGGCAATTTGAGTATTGAAAACTTAACATTTCCACAGATTACACTTGAATCATGCATGAGTTAAAACTGGAATAAAGAGATTGTTAATTTTTGAAATTCTGTTCCATTGTTCAGACACAGTGATGTCATTCAGACAATTTGAAGAGAATGGATCATTGGACTTCAGTTGGTCCTGAAAGCATTGAAACGATGCAGGAATGATGTACTTCCACATAGAAGGTGTTGGTCATTGGTACTGATATATGATGATGTGCATAATGGCCAAATATTTTTTGTTTCTTCTTCTGGGGAAAGCTGATAAGCATCAGCTAAATCAGTTTTGGCAGAAAAGCATCCAACTGAGTTCAGATATAGCCTAATAAATTACCTCAAGACAGAAAAGCTGTTTTCCACAAATTAGCATGAATTTAGAAAAGCATGACTTGTGTGTAGTTCAGCTTGCTCTTTTCTCACATTATACCCTACAAACCACGGGTAGGGGTAACAAGCAGATTCCATGTTCCAAGATTTGTGGGAAGTGTTTGATATCATGCCCCATTGCAGATTTTTGATGAACGTCTGAGCACATGGATTAGGTTCCCAGATATGTGGATCTGAGTACATTGTTCTTGGCAATGAATGTTCACCAGAGGTGAAGGGATTGTCAGGAGTGGCCCCAGGGAAGTGTGATATGACCACTCTTATTTTCTCTTTATATGACCTGACCAAAGTGTGATATAATATGAGAGAGAGAGAGAGAGAGAGACAGAGAGAGAAAATGTAAGAGCTGTCATATCACACTTCTGTCAGGCCATAGTTTGCAGATGTTTGCTGATGACATCGTGATGTATGGGAAGTTGTCAGTGTTGAGTGACTGTAGAACGATGCAAGATGACTTAGACAGAATGTCTAGTTGGTGAAATGAATGACAGCTTGCTCTAAATGCAGAAAAATGTAAGTTAGTGCAGGCAAAATAACCCCGCAACATTCAAATATAGCATTAGTTGTGTCCTGCTTGATAATCATATTGATTAAATATCTAGATGTAACATTGTAAAGCAAAATGAAATGGAACTTCAGGTTGGTAGTAGGGAAGGCAAATATCCGACTTTGTTCTATTGGGAGAATTTTGGGAAAGTATACCTCATCTATAAAGAAGACAGCATATAGAAGGGCATTCTTGAGTACTGCTCATTGTTTTGGGAACTCCCCCCAGGTAGGATTAATGGAAGACATTGAAGCAATTCAGAGGCATGCTTCTAGATTTGTTACCAATAGGTATTCATGAACTGGGATGCAAATCCTTATGATGGAATTTGGCAGTGATGCTTCTTTTGTGAGACACTATTGCTGGAATTATAGAGCTGACATCTGAGGCTGACTGCAGAGTGATCCTATTGCCACTAGTGTCTATTTCTCATAAGGACCAGGAAAATAAGATGAGAGAAATCAGGGCTCATACAGAGACTTAAAGGCAGTCGTTTATCCATCTCTTTATTTGCGAGATGAATGGAAATGACTAACACTGGCACAGGGTACCCTCTGCCATGCACCATATCATGGTTTGCAGAGTATTTACATAGATATTGATGATAGGCAATCCGCAAGCCCCTTGATATGTTGTAATGGGAAAGAATAAATACGTGTTTGAGCATGACCTGTGGATCTAAAGTCTGCACAAAGTCAGATTTTCCTGTTCGATTTCTGAGTGATAACTGGAGGAGATACCCACTGGCATGTAGAAATGGGTTCAAAATACTGATTTGTTCCAGTCTACTGAGGTCAGAAGTAGCTTCATCATGAATGGCATGAGGTACCGGATGTGCATGGTAAAATTTTTGGTTGAGGATTGTCTTTGACACAATGTACTCTTGAGAATTTGTTGCATGTTAAGAGTGTGTCATCAAACAAATATCCATATGTTCCAACAGTTGCAGAATGCTGGCATAGGAAAATTTAGTATTGGTAGTGTGTACATTGTGTTGAATATCCAACCATAAGAAGTCAAATCCAAACATGCAAAAAATATTGAGAGACGAATGTATTAAATAGCGCTAATGTAATTGTATTTTTTTTTATTTTGCTTGCAAAGTGCTTATGCCTAAAATAGAGATACTTTTGTCATTGTACTTCATAAGATGCAGATGTGATTTCTGAGGTTTGGGGTGTTCGAGTTGCTCATATGTGTTTTGATTAAGTAATGTGACTGAAGCGCTAGTGTTTAACAGAATTGGTACATTTTTATTAAAAATGTGTAACAATGTAGGCTGTTTATGGTTACTCCTCTGAATGTAATTCTCAGTTGTGACTTTTGGAAGACACGTTTCATTTGATTTGTGAGTGACTAAGCATTTTACTGTTTGTCTGTCTGAAGAGAGTTGATTTAAGTGAGCAAAACTGTGCACTGTATGTGTAGCCTTGTGATTCTTCAACTTGTCTGTGGTTCCTTTAATTATTGTCAGAACAGGCAGATGAGGGTTCAGAACGTGAAATAATGTGGATTTCCATTTTCTCAAATCTGTGTTTGTGTGCAACAGAATTTACTTCGTTATTTCTTTTCTAGGCAACTTGTGTTTGTCCTGATCTATGACTATATTGGCATGTCACTTGGTGGGAAAAAAGTTTGTGGTCATGTGTGACATAGCACTTAACATAAGGCTTCATGTAAACTAGCAGGACAACTGATGGGGGTACATCGTGTACCGCTTAAACTGCTGCTTGCAGCTGTTGTCAACATGTGCCATCCAGGGCTGTACTCCCTTAGAACTGTCCACAGTCAGCATCACAACAGCAGTCATATTAAAGTCTAGTTCCACAAAGTCTTGGACTTGCTCAGATTCAATCACTTTTAGTACAGCAGTGTGACCAGGCTTGTGAAGTTTTAAAATATCAGCAAATATGCTGTTCTTAATCAGGTTCTGCATAATTGCATCATGAAGCTTCAGTAATCAAACTCTGGATAAACACATTCTGTCCACATTGAGATTCATATACAGTAAGAATGATAGTAGCTCTTTTCACAGCTATTTTATAGTAAATGGATCATTACCTGTAACAAACTGATTGAGACCATTCATTAAAAAAAGGAGAGAGGAAAAGAATTCATTGTGTTGAAGGAATTATTAACCACAGGTTAAGCAGAGGGAGAGTAATAATTGTATGTTTGTTTAGAATGTCGCTGCAAATATTTAATATTGAAAATTTGTCTCTTCATCACAAAAACCCCACATGTTCTACTGGAAAAGTGTGACTTGTACATCAATTCACACGGAACTAGTTTCAGACAGGCCAGTTATTTATTTTTTACATAATTATTGGCACGTCTCAGGAAAATATTATTTTCATTGGTCTAATGAATGAAAAACACTGTCTGAATGTATCTATTTTTTAATATTAAGACAACAGGAGCTCGTTTGTAGACATTGCTGCAAGGTGCTGTTTGTCAGTTGTGGTAAGAATCTAACATTAAATGACATAAAAAACACAGAGGGTGCAATGCAAGCACTGAAAAAAATGTGGTGCAGAGCAAGAAATTCTGTCATTAAGTTTGGTAAATTCTGGTGATACTCTGTGGAATGCCATATTCATTTGATTATTGACTGGGAAGCACTTTCTCTTTTTGATTATCAGCTGTGATTGAAATTATTTGTATTTGTATGATCTGTGTTTAATTTTTAAGTGTCATATCACCTGGCCACTTATTTAACTAGGTAGTATATGGGAGTGTGATTGCTGGCTATAGCAGATCCTTATGACTGAAATCAGAGTAGATTTTATGTCAGGAGTACAAAATGAAAGTATGCCAGAGAAGACAGGCATACAAGGAGAATCAGATTTACTTTCTGTTAAAAGATTAAAAACAAGTGTGGAAGTAAAGGAAATATGTGCAGATATCTGATTGAAGACTCTGGTATGCCTAAGAAGTGAGGAAAGCTTTCAAGTAATGATTTTCAGAGAGCTGTGCCATGACATAAATGTCTTATATATCTTTGTGTTTGTAGTAATAGTACGCAGATGTGTCTGGTGGTATTATAATCATTACTAGATAGATGGGGCTGGAATATGGAAAAGACAATAACTGAACGATCTGTGATACAGTACTACATAATGCTGCTGAAAATTATATAAATTGATAAAAAATAAGGGTTCTTCACAGAATTTGCATAAAAAAGCACTAATGTAAAACACTAATATAAAAAGGGAGATGATGATAGGATTTATGTTTAGATGTCATGGAATAACTTGCATGGTACTAGACAGATTGGCAGAGGATAAAAACTGTAGGGGAAGACAGATTGGAGTACATCCAACAAGTAATCGAGGATGTTGTGCGTCAGTGCTACTGTGACTAGGGGAACCCACCATAATTCTCTCTCTGATGATACAGTCAAAATGTGTCAGGGTAACAGAAGGGTAAAAATAAATGGGCACCTATTTTGGCATAGGTGCCAACACGCAACAGCTTCCGTGGAAATACTCAAAGTTTAGATATGACTTCATCAGGCTACTAGCACAGTGGGCAACCAGCTGCATTGTTGGCACAGTGGCTGAGAGCACAGTTTTAAAAATTTTTTGTCACATGTTCCAATATGTTTATTTTTCTTTTGTTGTTGCAAAATTATGTCACATCAGTATCTTCAGTGCCATTGTGAAATATAATGGAGTTAATGGGAAAAGAAATTTAGATTTTCAAATCTTATTAAAAATAGATTTTATCATCGCAATTGACACAGATTAACACCTTCCAGAAAACGGCTAGGAACAGTTTTCGTTTGTCTGCAGGAAGGTCATGACAAATTGGTTGTCAAGTATATTAATATTTAAGCCAATTAATGGAAGTAGATCAGAATGTGTGCACAACAGCCACAAGAATGAGAAAGCTGATAAAGGAAACCTGTAATCAGTTTTTGGATAAAGTTTTGCAAAATTACGTAAAAATGGAGCCATTTCTGTAAATTATTGGCATGTGTGGCGGACTTCTTCTCAATGAAGTTGGGGTACTGGCATGTTCATTAAAATTAATTCCACCCAGGTTTATGGCATTAGGTGAACACTGCAATGTATAATTTTACTCACATGTGATGAATTACATTCGCCGATTATAGATATGCCCTACTCTCATCCCACAGCAAAGAGAAATCACAAATAGAAGTGATGGAATTAAAATTACATCTTAATCCCTAATCAGTTGCGGGCTCCAGCTTTTGAGAAAATGCTTCGATATGCATAGTTTACCATGAAATTATTGCCAGATCGTGAGGTTTTTTCCTACTACTATTCACACAAAAAATTGTGGTTGTGGTATATATACATTCGCAAGTTGCTCATGGTGCTCCAAATTTTTATGTTTTTAATGTTTTTTATGAAGCACTACTTCTCATGAAGCATAAAAGTAAGATACAAAGCAAAAATTTCAGTAATGCCATTATATTTTGTGATGTCACAAAAAATATTAGCGTGATGTGTTTTCATGACAAATGAAAGAAAAACAAAACATCCAAACTGATTCGCACACACAGTGCAAAATTTTGAAACTGTGCTTTTAGTCTCCGTGTACCACCTCATTTGGTGTTACGATGCATGAGTGGACTGAAGAAGTTGCATTGAAAGTTAGATCATCATTTTCTCAAAAACTATTGAGTGTTGGTACCTAAGCCAAAAAAAGTGGCCCACTATTTTCACCCTTCCTTCATCATGGCAGTTGTCAACTATATCAGAAAGCAACCCATGGTGGGTCCCCTTGTGACTTGAAGAGGTTGACACAGGAGAGGAAGTCATGGTAGGCTATATCAAACTAGTCCAAAGTGTTCCTCCTCCACATGCAAAAAAATTCAAATGTCAATGTTACACATGTCAAATAGGAACTGTAAATGGATTCTAGTTGATTTTTGTGTTTGTTTTGTAGTTCATAGAGGATTCAAATGAAGCAGTATCAAGAACAAGCCTC
This sequence comes from Schistocerca serialis cubense, assembly GCF_023864345.2. Lineage (NCBI taxonomy): Eukaryota > Metazoa > Arthropoda > Insecta > Orthoptera > Acrididae > Schistocerca > Schistocerca serialis. Next base: position 189,162,252 of record NC_064648.1, read on the forward strand.
AAAACTTATAGATAACATATGCACTTTTTGAGATTCTTGTGCTATAGGTCCACTTGTACAGGATGTTGTAAGAAGAGTGTGACATTATAATATGTATTCCAGTTTTCATTCCATAAAATTACTAGGGTGGTAAAATGGGAGAGATTAGATGTGAATTTTAAAATTTTCCTGGCGAATTAACTGTTCAAACAAATTTCGGGCTTGCAGCCGGTCGTCGTTCAATACTTCGCACGATATTTCAACTGGACACCCACCTAAAGACAGGGTGCCCATCTAAAGACAGTATTCAGCGAAAATGGGTATTTCATCCGGCAGATTAACAGGGCACTAACAGTTAAAACTAAGAAGCAGGAAGTGAATAAAGAGAAGAACATGCCGGAACAATCTTTAGCTTTCCTTCCTTTCGTTGGCAACCCTTCATTTAAAATAGCAAGAATCCTCCGAAAATTTCAGGTAAAAGTGGTTTTCCGCCCACCATCGAAGATTGCGGATCTTGTGGGATCAGTTAAGGACAATCTGTTACTACGAAAGGCCGGAATTTACAAGATACCGTGCCAATGTGGTATGGCTTACATAGGTCAAACCACACACACCGTGAAAGAACGCTGCACTGAACATCAATGTTACACCCGCTTTTTGCAGCCAAGCAAGTCCGCTATTGCTGAACATTGTATTTCTACTGGACATTCAATGCAGTATGAGAAAACAATGATTTTGTCCACAGCAACGTCTTCCTGGGACTCCGTTATTAAAGAATCTGTAGAAATACTACTGGCGGAAAACCTGTTAAACCGTGACAGTGGCTACCAGCTGGACAGTGCATGGAATCCCATCATCTCCACGATTTGCTCAAATCGAAGACGACAGAGTGCGTCGACGGCCGTGGCAAACAGCAACACAGAGGGCGACTGAGTTCCGCTATTCCACCAGCAAGGGCGCTGCCGGCGGGCAGTGTTTGTTCAACTATCAAGTTTTCGACGCATGCGCAGAATAGTTACAGTACGCTGTATATTGCGGAGCGGAGGACATTTTCACCAGCCTGCGACGGCTCACCAGGAGAGATTAGATGTCATACGGATGCTTTGACACTTGTTTTTCGCCTTTTCCATGGTTCCATGCCTGAACTACATAAATGTTTCTGAAATCTCTGGATGTGTCTACAATTGTCTTTGTGTTGCAGGAAAGTTGGAAATGACAGTTGTAATGGTACCAAAAATATCCTCTGCCACATCCTGTTAAGTTCTTTGTATAGCATAGATGTAGAAATTGAAGAAACTGGAGATTAATAGGCAGGATTGTGGTCTGTAAATCACATATTTACTATGAGCCATATTTGGGAAAAGTTCCGGGCGTTTAGGAAACCCATTTTTTTTATTTTTTCAGTATTTCTTAAGATGGGACGGTAGTCACAGTCAAAGGCTGCACATCAGTCTGAAGGACTGGTGGAAACCAAGAAAGATGCTGGGCATACTCAGGAGATGGGCAGGCACAAGAACCTAGGTAGAAAAGCCAGAGAGATATTTAGTATATTTAAAACATTGAAGAGTCCAATGGTGAGTGTGTAGAATGACCATCCAGTGGGGCCCAGTGCCACGCTGATGGTCAAGTGAAATATTTCATTAAGCTTCAAATATACATCACGCCATTAGCATGATGAGGCACACATGTCCTATTCTGTTGACTCAAGCTGGCTATAGCCCAAAGGGAACAGGATTCTGCCCTGTCAAAGAGATGCATACATACACATCCTGCATTCCTGACATCACACTGAATAACATCCAGCAGTTTGACAGTGCACTAAGGCCATGATGTCACTGGTGCTCTGCTCTTCTGCCGTCTCTGCATTCCACTGTGGAACTGCCTCACCCAGTGACTCAGGATCAGCTCATATGCATCACTGACACAAACAAAGACTGCCATGCATGAGATGTTACCCACTGCCCCCTGACAGGAGTCTGGTGACAGCAGGACAGACAGCAAGTCAGCAGTGCTGTGACAAGAACTCCCATAAGGAGGCTAGTACAGAGGGCAGCTGGCTCAAACTGGTCTCGAACCCATGGCTGCAGCTGGTGGTGCCCAGTCGTCTTGTCATGTAGCATGGTTCTGGTATTGTAGAGGTGCTGCTGTTCTCTGAATGAAACTACCTCAAAATTCACAGCTATTTATGCAGATCCGAGGCACATTTCATGCATTATTAGCCAGCCCTGGTCGCCTAACTCACAACATGGGGTCTTGCTGTGGTGTGGACACACTGTCCTGCCTGCTCTGGGTATTACTGTTGTGTGGTGCAGGTTTCACCAAGCTTGGCTAGCACAGCTCCAAAACCTTCTGTATATATGTTGTTAAAACCAATATGTTGCGACACTGCAGTTAATGGCTGGCAACAGGTATCACAATGCTGCACAGTGGCTTTCTCACAAATTCCTAAAAGTTTAATTTAATACTAGGTAGTGACAATACATGACCCTCTCACTAGGGGAGTACCAGCCCCTCAGGTCCTGCTCCAGTCCAGTTCCTCACCATGACTATCAGCTTTGATTTACAATATCGACATACTACCACAATTGTCGTCCGACCCCGTTAGCTGAGTGGTCAGCGTGACGGAATGTCAATCCTAAGGTCCCGGGTTCAATTCCTGGCTGGGTCAGAGATTTTCTCCACTCAGGGACTGGGTGTTGTGTTGTCCTAATCATCATCATTTCATCCCCATCAACGTGCAGGTCGCCGAAGTGGCATCAAATCGAAAGACCTGCACCAGGCGAACAGTCTACCCGATGGGAGGCCTTAGCCACACAACATTTCATTTTACCACAATTGTATGAGTGTAGCAATTTTAAACACTTTACATTTACTACATAAAACTCTGCTTCCTTGCAAATCCTGCCCCCCACCCCCTCCATACCTCATTACTGGCCACCAACAGAAATTAATGCTTCCCTTCTGGCTGCCCACTTTTTTTAGTTTATTCATCCTCCTAGACTGGCCTACACCTGATAACTTCCACCCTAGGCACGCACTGTGTATCCTGTATGTTGAAATATATTTCTTTCTTTGTCCAGATTTCCTGTTATATCATTTAATGCCAGACCTGAGTGCCCACAAATTGATCCTGACTACCTCAGAAGCCAGACACCACAGTCTTCAACCCCCTACACATGTACATCTTGTCCTTGCAACAACATTTCCTCCTGTGCTTTCCAGCAAACAGATTCCCAAAACTATCCTATTGAGTAACCCATGTATAGCACTGCCATTCACGGCATTTCAGCCAGAAGTCTCACTTATTCTTCTCCCTGTAGATCTCACAACAGGCTGAATCCACTTGAAATGCATGGTTTTCCACTACTTATGCTCTCCAAAAACAAATTCCCCCTGCCTGGTGGCACTGTATCATGTGAATTAAGCCTTAATGTTATTGCTCATGATTTAACTGGATTGTCTTGTACAACAGATGCTCCTCATGGCAGATCAACATTGACAGCAGCTTTATGTCACTGAAGGTTTACTGTGGCACGATGTTCAGTCAGAACGTTTACTTCCACGTGCACATTGTACCCTTCACGCACTTCATACTCCTCATGTGCCTCAGACATCAGATGTACTATAAACAGCTCACTGCAGATGTCAGCTGCTTGTCCTGCAAGGTTTGACCCAGTGTTTGTGCTCGTGTTACATTCTGAACTCCTGGCAGTCTTCAATAGGTTCAGCCCTGTCGACTTATCATTCACTCAACGAACTTGTCTCCTCTTCATTTTCCTCCATGCTTCCTGCTTCCAGGAAAGTATGTGTGCCTGTAATGTTTCTGCCACATCATCTGCAACACAACTAACAAGAATTTCTTGTGCATTGCCTGTAGGATATCAAACAATAACATTGTCTGCAGCTCCACTCTGCACAATACAAAAATCACTGGCACATGCATTTTCCTCTACATGTGGTTCAGGTTCTCTGGCTTCAGTACAGCATTTATTAGCAACCAACAGTGCAGATACTACTGTATTTAAATCATACATATTACTGTCCCCACACTTAATCACTTCATTCCTGCCTACACTCATTTCTGCCACCTCTGATTCCACAGTTCCAGTGGATATTGGAGCTGGTACTTCTGCATTACTTTCCTTTCCTTTTGTGTCAGAATTCTATGTCTCACATAACTCTCTGGGAACATGTATTATGTCGCCATCTACAACTAAATTAATCTTCCCACTCAAAAGATTGTCAGCTCATCCATGACATTCTTTCCCCTGCTCCTCTACCTTTCAGGTCCCCCCTCCCTCCCCTCTGCTTCTTCTATTTCCCTTTCTTTCATTTTCCTCATAATCAACATATTCATCACTTTTTGAGAACCATTTTCAACCAACCATTCATCATGCTCTCTCCACAACTTCTTTCTATACTCCAGAGTTTTATGATAAGCTATTTCCTTCTTCTAAGTGTCAAGTGCTTCTAATCTCTTAGACAACTCCACCTTCTCCAATCATAACTTATCTACTTCATCTCATGACTAAACTTAGCTTCACCTCCTGAATCACTATTCATGGTTCACAACAGCTTTACTACTAGACAATGAACCACTCATCTTGCTTGTGATGCTCGTATCGCACATGCCAACCAGGTGAAAACTAACACATATATTTATACCACCTCAAAATATCATGTGTGTTCATCTGAAACATATTGAACTTACATGCACAAATCTGGCCGTGGCAGAATCTACTGACTTGCCAAGACCTCATAGTCAAACAAAACAAAACAAAAGACTGCACTCACCACACCATGTGTCAGCAAAAATGCACCTCCCCAATAGCCAAGTCATATTTTTGATCAATGGATGGCAGTTGTAGGCACTGTCTGCTATCACCAAACATCATCATAATGAGCTCAAACATCCCAATCCTTGCACTACTTAAGAGCCACTGAGGTGAGTGTGTGGAATGTTGGGCAGGTTGTTGAGAGAAATATTTTATTAGACTTCAAATATACATCACATTGTTAGCAAGGTGGGGCAGACAATGCCCCACTCTGGTGTCCCGACTGGAAATAGCTTACAGGAGGTTGGCTACCATCCTAGTGAGGAAATTCATACATACATGCCCTGCATTTCCAACATAAGGCCGAGCAGCAGCCAGCAGTGTGGCAGTGGGCCAATCAGTAATGCTCTGCTGCTTCTGCTGTCACTTCATTGCATTGCAGAACAGCTGCACTCAGTGATTCAGGTTCACATCCATTGCAGATGTGTGTGAAGACTGCCATGCATGACACATGACCCATTGCCCCTGCAGGAGTCTGCTGACAGTAGGCACTGATGGCAGGTCACTGATGTTGTGGCACAAAGTCCTGGAAGGAGACTTAGTGTATGAAGTGACTGGCCTGACCCAGTCTCAAACTAATGGTTTGCAGCTGGAAATGCCCAGTTGTCTCATCATCTAATGTGGCTCTAGCATCGTGGTGGTGTTGCTGCACTCTGAATGAATCTGTCTCAAAATTCACAGCTATTTATGTGACTCTGAGGTGCATTTGTTTCATTATTAGCCAGCCCCTGGTCACTTAGCTCACAGCACGAGTCTTTCCCAGGTGCTGTGAAATCATCCTTCCTGCACATGCCATTACCACTGCACAGTGCAGAATTCATCAAGCATGGATAGTCCAGCTTGTGATCGTTTTGCATTTGTATTCTTATATCCCGTATGTCGCCACACTGCACTTACCAGCCAATGGTGGCTAATGCTACACTTCATGGTGGCATTCTTCCAAATTCCTACAAGTTTCACTTACAACTAGATCGTGACGCTACAATACATAGAGGTTTGTGACAAGGTTCTGCTTTTTGCCAAGAGTGTTCAACACAGTACATGGGAAATTAACAGAAATAGTCAAGGTGTCAACTTGAGTGAGAGATTCTGTGTGTGGGTAAATGACATAAGGTCACAACCATAGCAAAGTCCAAAGCTGAGGTGTTGACATGTGGTGAGTTCATAGCCTACCATGCAAGTGAAGTTTGCCTGTGAGGAGTGGTGCATGTTTGGAATTTGTTATTTACTAGCCTAGAGAAGTTTTCAACAAGTTATAGATGAATGTAAAACAGTTCATCATTAGTACATCCAGAATATGGTGAAAGTGTGAAAAATATTGTGAATTTGTGCACCATCTCCATCAATGTTAAAATTGAGACTTATAATACACGTTACCAGTGTCAATTTGGAGAACAGCGTTCTCGCAGATCATGAAGGTAGATGATGAGAAATTTTATTTCTGCAGCTCAAAATCTGTAGGTTATTTGGCGCAGCACAAAAATCTGTCATGTCTGGACAGAAGAAAAAACCAAGTAGTCTGAAAATTATGTGACAACATATTGTTAGAAGAAACGTATCTCTCATGCCAGAACACACTCCAGATACAGCTGTGAGCGTGCCAGTGCATTAACTTGATAAACCCAGCAGCAATAAACAGGCAGGTAAGGTCATTAAATATCTAGGACAACATGGTACGTGAGTGGATAGAGAGAGCACAACACTATGACTGTAGCCAAACTGTGAAATTGGCAGTTGAAGGTAGAGGTCATTAAATACCTTGAAGTATGCTGCATCAGAGAAAACACTGTCTGATTCTCTGTAAATATTGTAGTGCAGTGGAGCACAGGGTGAAATCAGGAGAATGTATGTTGATAAAATAGCTGCTCATCAAATTAAATTTTTAAAATTTCTGAGTGTATAAGTGATAAGAATCTCTGAAAAGTTGAATAAAATTCATTAAAAATAAATATTGATAATGTGGAATATGTACACAAGTGTATCAGCAGTTTAATTTGAAAGATTGTTTCCTTTTTTTTAGCTTCTTGGCGATCCATTGGGAATCTCTTGGCCCACTGATTATATCAAGGAGGATCCCAAACTTAATTTAGAAGTGGATGAAACCGAGAATATTGTAAGCATTCACTTTTCTGATTTTGCATGTTGTTAATTGTTCAGTTTAAAGGTTATATTGTAGTGTAATAGGAACAGACTGTGAGTTTTAACACTGTTATTAATTTTCCAGTATTCTTGTACTACTCCACTTGATTTGCATTATCATCTATTATTTACTGATTGTTCTGAATAGCATTTGAGCAGGACTTGTAACAGTATGTTTAATTCTTTTTTCAGTGAAGCTTGTTTATGTCAAACATTTACTTAATGCATACCTGAGATGGATGCACTAAATTCATGTGCAGTAGAAATGTAAAACCTGTTAGTATAGGTTATTTAAGAAATATTTCCCTTTTCAATAAGTTTTGATTAATACAATGCAGAAGAATCCATTCAACTTCATTTTCAGTGAATTTGTGGCAAAAATTTTCATAGGTGGGAGATCTATTAAAAGTGATAATATTTGTATGTGATACATCACACTTTATAAACTGATCTCAGTCTATTTACAATGTGGATATTTCTGTGGTAAGTGCTGACTTACATAAATATTTGTCAGTCACAGAAAAACTCACAGGGTTGGACTTCTGGTAAATGATTCTGCACATGTGTGGCGTCAGTATTGGAATCTTGCAGGGCCAAACAAGAAGAATTATCTTCTTGGTGTGTACTGTGACTTTGATAAAGGATTTGCATGTTTAATGCATGAAATTGTACTTGATAAACTAAAATTTGTGATATTAATGTTTTTCCTGTTGCACAATAGAAAACAGATGGTCAGATTGATAAACTTCTCACAGGAGTAAAACCAAAGTAATATTGGGCATTATAAAGCAGAGAACTGCACAAGGTTAGGCACTGGACCCACTCTTGTTCACAATGTTCACAAATAAAATTTACAATGGCTGTAAAGTACCCTTAAGACACAGAAGTGTCTGGTGATTGTGCAAGCATACCAGTCAAGAGGCCAAACTTCATCATGGTAGGCACAGCCCATGTGATATATAATAGAGTGCAGCTGACTGTCATGGGAAAATTGGTTCCTACTTCGCATTTACTCTTTCCGCACAACCATTTGTTTTTCAGGCTTTATTTTGTTGTGTATTCATGGCATAGTCACCTCTCTGTTGTTTTTTGTGATTTGTTGATTGTAATGGAAGTCTTATGTTACTTTGGCATTAGTGAGGAAGAAAGTGGTAAAAACAGCTCCCCCATCATCTAGTGAATGAAATTAAATGGTTAAATGGTTTGATGTTGGGATCAAGGAGTTTCATTGACTGTCACGATTTTTGTATGATTAGGAACTGCAATTTTCAGTTGTTTGAATTTCTCAGAAGTTTTGGTGACATTGTGCATAAATACATATGTGCTTCTAGCTGGAAGACTGTGTTCCACAGTAAAGTTCCAACTGTTATGTGTGATGGTGAGTTTGCTCGAAAGATGGAACATGGAAGTTTATTTGTAAGGGCACATGATTTGAAGGTCATAAAATCAGTTTTAGAAATATTGTTTTTTGAAATATTGCTTATGGCTGTGTAAGTGTGTGCCATCCTGTTGTTGGTCAGCAAAATGGAGTCACCAGACTGTTTATGGTTGGTATTTGTTATGTAGAGAAATTTGTTCTGTTATGCTGAATATATAGGTAATTTAGATGTGTACATATTTTCCATAAGATAAAAATCATCTGTGGGAATGATTAAGTATCATTAACTGGAAGTGGATGGAAGAAAGTTGGTGACCAAGATTAGCAGGTTCTTGAAAAGAAGTCAGTGCACTGATTATGAATGAAGTTAAGAAGAATAATACAAGGACATTGCAGTAGGTAACTGAAAAACATGGTGACTGTGGGAATGTTTATATTAAGATAAATGGGCAGTTATGAGGATCAAGGAGAGGACACTTACAGTTGAATACACTACTGGCCATTAAAATTGCTACACCATGAAGGTGACACACTACAGATGCAAAAATTAACTGACAGGAAGAAGATGCTGTGATATGCAAATGATTAGCTTCTCCGAGCAATCACACAAGGTTGGTGCTGGTGGTGACACTTACAATGTGGTGACATGAGGAAAGATTCCAACCGATTTCTCATACACAAACAGCAGTTGACCGGCGTTGCCTGGTGAAACGTTGTTGTGATGCCTTGTGTAAGGAGGAGAAATGCATACCATCAAGTTTCTGAATTTGATAAAGATCTGATTGTAGCCTATCGTGATTGCAGTTTATCGTATCACGACATTGCTGCTCGCGCTGGTCGAGATCCAATGCCTGTTAGCAGAATATGGAGTCAGTGGGTTCAGGAGGGTAATACGGAACACTGTGCTGGATCCGAGCGGCCTCATAGCGGTCGAGATGACAGGCACCTTATCAGCATGGCTGTAACGGATCGTGCAGCCACGTCTCGATCCCTGAGTCAACAGATGGGGACGTTTGCAAGACAACAACCATCTGCATGAACAGTTCGCCAACGTTTACAGCAGCATGGACTATCAGCTCGGAGACCATGGCTACAGTTACCCTTGATGCTGCATCACAGACAGGAGTGCCTGCAATGGTGTATTCAATGATGAACCTGGGTGCACAAATGGCAAAACATCATTTTTTCGGATGGATCCAGGTTCTGTTTACAGCATCATGATGGTCACATCCGTGTTTGGCGACATCGCGGTGAACGCACATTGGCACATTGGAAGCGCGTATTTGTCATCGCCATACTGGCGTATCTCCTGGTGTGATGGTATGGGATGCCATTGGTTACACGTCTCGGTCACCTCTTGTTCGCATTGACAGCACTTTGAACAGTGGACGTTACATTTCAGATGTGTTACAACCCGCACCTCTTGTTCGCATTGCGGGACTTCGAACAGTGGACATTACATTTCAGATGTGTTACAACCCGTGGCTCTACCCTTCATTCAATCCCTGCGAAACCCTACATTTCAACAGGATAATGCACGAGTGTATGTTGCAGGTCCTGTACGGGCCTTTCTGGATACAGAAAATGTTAGACTGCTACCCTGTCCAGCACATTCTCCTGATCTCTCACCTATTGAAAACGTCTGGCCAATGTTGGCCGAGCAACTGGCTTGTCACAATACGCCAGTCACTACTCTTGATTATCTATGGTATCATGTTGAAGCTGCATGGGCAGCTGTACCTGTACACGCCATCCAAGCTCTGTTTGACTCAATGCCCAGATGTATGAAGGCCGTAATAATGGCCAGAGGTGGTTGTTCTGGGTACTGATTCCTCAGGACCTATGCACCCAAACTGCATGAGAATGTAATCACATGTCAGTTCTAGTATAATATATTTGTCCAATGAATACCCGTTTATCATCTGCATTTCTTCCTGGTGTAGCAATTTTAATGGCCAGTAGAGTACTACAACTAATTTTAGAAGAAGTTGACTTGTAGTAAGAAGTTTTGGAAATACATGGAACTGTTCCCTCTGTGTGGGCAGGATGCCAAGCACAGGGTGTGGGTTGTGACAAACCTGAACCCGTCAGTGAGGCAGTGTTGGGTGAAAATATATTTGTTAGGATTTATACAACGGAAATAACTTACCAGTGGTGTTGCTCAGTGGCAGCGGAGTGGCATGCATGGTCAGGAAGTAGGAAACATACCACTCAGTGAGGGTAGCATCGAGTAGGATGCCATCCCAGTTGTCTGCAGGCATTGCCTGTCTAGTCGCGCCACTAACAGCCTAGTGGGCTGTTCACCCAAAGCACCCGTATTGACTTTGTAGCTCATGTTCTTGTCAGCAGCCAACACCTCCAGACAAAATGACAGTAGCCACATAGAAGTATGCCATAGCCTCCCATCAAGAGACAGCCAGAACTCGAGTAGTTGCTCACAGGTACAACAAGGTAGCAACATGAATGCACGTCTCCCTGAAGGTATGAAATCAGCAGCCCACAAGTCACCCTTGATTTAACCCTAGTAAATTGTTGATTGTAGGTGCATAAATCTTCATATAAATGACAACAAGCAGCACAGCAGGGAAGTGCACCAGGTTGGCAAGCTGTTGTCTCGAAGTTGAAGTCATCAGGTGAACCATAGGAATTACATCATATATCAACTTTGAAGTAGGTTCACTGCAAACTTACAAGGCTGCCATACTAACTGATGACTGATTAACAGTTACTAATTGTCTCAGCTTCAGAAATCCAAGTATTTACACTGGTTATCTTATGCCTATGACATCATTGAGTAGTAACCATAAGCAAATTTGGTCAAATTATTTCTTTAAAATCTTCAGCTTGCACTTTCTGCAATGTCTGGATATTGTAGAGATGCCCTTGCATGTACTTTACCTAGTCTTACTTTATCTTGCACTGCTGTTAGAATGATATTATAGTATGGTCATTTTGCTGTGGCCACACTCTGCACTTTCCACTTGAGTGTTGTGTGGTAATGCGTGAGTGTTAGCTTTCCTTCTCAGTTTACATTTCAATTGAGACATGGCATTGGAGCCTGTCTTGGCTCAGCACTGTGCTTGCGAAGAAAAAACAGTAAAAATGTTGCATTCACCCAGACTACTTTTTTGCAGTGCAACAGAGCATTTTCAGAAAGAGCTGGAATTTTGTGTTGAGGGAAGATGAAGGACATTGTTTTTCAGAGAGATTAGGACAAGTATATGTAGAGTAAGAATGTTATTGATGATTTGTGTATTTTTCATTCTTCTGTACAGCAAATGGAGCCCCTTCATGTACTGTGTGTGGAGAATTAGGACGTGGTTTTGGTGTTCGGATTGATTGTGGACGGGATGGAGAGGAAAATTTAATGTACAGTTTATATTATACATTTTCCCATTATAACTAATGACCTAGCCTATTCCAAGACACTACATGTCAGGATGGGACAGAGACCAGATTCATGCCAGAGTTTACAGTCAAACAGTGGTAGTATTGACAGGATTTTATTTAAGCAGCTTTATACAGCAGGCAGTTTTGCACCTGTGATCTTTGGGTAGTGTCTCTGATTCATAATCAAAACTTCTTCGATCCTAGGTTTGAACCCTGCTGCCGTTTAAATTTTTATTAGCAATCAGCATTGGGGGCCGAAGACTCACGGCATAAGAAGTCAGCCTCATTCTGCCAACGGCCTTGTCAAAGAGGGTGGGGGAGCGGACAGAGGTTCAGGGCACTGTCTTGTCCTAGGGGTGGGAAACTGCCCCTGAAGGCACAAGAATCAACAAAGATCAATGGCATGAGGATGCAGAAGCCAGTGGAAACCACTGCATTAAAGACACGTAATGTGTATTCACAGGGCATGTGACCTGTAATTGAAGAAGTGGCATGATGATCTCTCCTTTAGCAAAATATTCCGGAATAATCCCATATTCGGATCTCTTGGAGGGGTCTGCCAAGGGGGAGGTTACCGTGAGAAAAAGATTGAATAGTCAATGAAATAATAACATTCTATGAGTCAGGGCAAGGAATGTCAGAAGCTTCAATGTGGTAGTGAAACTAGAAAGTGTGAAAAGGGAAATGCAAAAGCTCAATCTAAATATAGTAGGGGGAAGTGAAGTGAAGTGGAAAGAAGACAAGGACTTCTGGTCAGACAAGTACATGGTAATATCAACAGCAGCAGAAAATGGTATAACGCGAGTAGGGTTCATTATGAATAGGAAGGTAGGGCAGAGAGTGTTACTGTGAACAGTTCAGTGATAGGATTATTCTTATCAGAATCAACAGCAAGCCACCTTGCCAACAATAGTTCAGGTATGTATGCCGACATTGCAAGCTGAAGATGAAGAGATGGAGAAAGTGTATGAGGATACTGAAAGGGTAATACAGTACGTAAAGGGAGATGAAAATCTAACAGTCATTGGGTACTGGAATGCAGTTGTAGGGGAAGGAATAGAAGAAAAGGATACAGGAGAATATAAGAATGGGACAAGGAATGAGAGAGGAGAAAGATTAATTGAGTCCCATAATAAACTTCAGCTAGTAATAGCGAATACTCTGTTCAGGAATCACAAGAGGAGGCTGTATAACTTGGAAAAGGCCCAGTGATACTGGAAGATTTCAGTTAGATTACATCATGGTCAGACAGAGATTCCAAAATCAGATACTGGATTGTAAGGCATACCCAGGAGCAGATATAGATTCAGATCACAACATTGTAGTGATGAAGAGTAGGCTGAAGTTTAAGACATTAGTCAGGTAGAATCAATACACAAAGAAGTGGGATACAGAAGTACTAAGGAATGACGAGATATGCTTGATGATCTCCAAGGCTATAGATACAGCAATAAGGAATAGCTCAACAGGCAGCACAGTTTAAGAGGAATGGACATCCCTAAAAAGGACAATAACAGAAGTTGGGAAGAAAGACATTTCTACACTTACACCTACACTCCACCAGCCACCTGACAGTGTGTGGCAGAGGGTACCTTGAGTACCTCTATCGGTTCTCCTTTCTATTCCAGTCTCGTATTGTTTGTGGAGAGAAAGATTGTTGGTATGCCTCTGTGTGTGCTCTAATCTCTCTGATTTTATCCTCATGGTCTCTTCATGAGATATACATAGAAGGGAGCAATATACTGCTTGACTCCTCAGTGAAGGTATGGTCTCGAAACTTCAACAAAAGCCCGTACCGAGCTACTGAGTGTCTCTCTTGCAGAGTCTTCCATTGGAGTTTATCTGTCATCTTTGTAACACTTTCATGATTACTAAATGATCCTGTAACAAAGTGTGCTGCTCTCCGTTGGATCTTCTCCATCTCTTCAATCAACCCTATCTGGTATGGATCTTACAACGGTGAGCAGTATTCAAGCAGTGAGCGAACAAGTGTACTGTAACCTACTTCCTTTGTTTTCGGATTGCATTTCCTTAGGATCCTTCCAATGAATCCCAGTCTGGCATCTGCTTTACCGACGATTAATTTTATATGGTCATTCCATTTTAAATCACTCCTAATGCCTACTCCCAGATAATTTATGGATTTAACTGCTTCCAGTTGCTGATCTGTTATATTGTAGCTAAATGATAAAGGATCTTTCTTTCTGTGTATTTGTAGCACATTATGCTTGTCTACATTGAGATTCAATTGTCATTCCCTGCACCATGTGTCAATTCGTTGCAGACCCTTCTACATTTCAGTAAAATTTTCCATTGTTACAACCTCTCAATATACTACAGCATCATCCACAAAAAGCCTCAGTGAACTTCCGATGTTATCCACGTGGTCATTTATATATACTGTGAATAGCAACAGTCCTACGACACTCCCCTGTGGCACACTTGAAATCACTCCTTCTTTGGAAGACTTCTCTCCATTGAGAATGATATGCTGCGTTCTGTTATCTAGGAACTCTTCAATCCAATCACAAAATTGGTCTGATAGTCCATATGCTCTTACTCTGTTCATTAAACGACTGTGGGGGAACTGTATCAAATGCCTTGCGGAAGTCAAGAAACACGGCATCTACCTGTGAACCCATGTTGATGGCCCTCTAAGTCTCATGGATGAATAGCACGAGCTGGGTTTCACGCAATCGTCTTTTTTGAAACCCATGCTGATTCCTACAGAGTAGATTTCTAGTCTCCAGAAAAGTCATTATACTTGAACATAATACATGTTCCAAAATTCTACAGCTGATCGACGTTAGAGATATAGGTCTATAGTTCTGCACATCTGCTCGATGTCCCTTCTTGAAAATGGGAATGACCTATGCCTTTTTCCAATCTTTTGGAACACTGCACTGTTCTAGAGACCTACAGTACACCACTGCAACAAGGGGGGCAAGTTCCTTCGCATACTCTGGAAAATTGAACTGGTATCCCAGTAGGTACAGTGGCCTTCCCTCTTTTGAGCGATTTTAATTGTTTTTCTATGCCTCTGTCATCTGTTTCGATACCTACCATTTTGTCATCTGTGCGACAATCTAGAGAAGGAACTACAGTGCAGTCTTCCTCTGTGAAACAGCTTTGGAAAAAGACATTTAGTATTTTGGCCTTAAGTCTGCCATCCTCTGTTTCAGTACCATTTTGGTCACAGAGTGTCTGGACATTTTGTTTTGATCCACGTACCACTTTGACATAAGACCAAAATTTATTAGGATTTTCTGCCAAGTTAGTACATAGAACTTTACTTTCGAATTCATTGAACGCCTTTCGCATAGCCCTCCTCACACTACATTTTGCTTCATGTAATTTTTGTTTGACTTTTGGAAAAACATCATCCACACAATTCCCAGGATGGCAAGAGCTGACATGTGTGAGAATTATCGCACAATCAGCTTACCAGCTTATGCATCCAAGTTGCTGACAAGAATAATATACAGAAGAATGGAAAACAAAATTGAGGATGTGCTAGATGACAATCAGTTTGGCTTTACGAAAAGTAGAGGCATGAGAGAGACAACACTGACATTGCGGTTAATAATGGAAGCAAGACTAAAGGAAAATCAAGACACGTTCATAGGATTTGTCAACCTGGAAAAAGTGTTTGACAATGTAAAATGGTACAAGATATTCAAAATTCTGAGAAAAATAGGGGTAAGCTATAGGGAGAGACACATCATATACAATATGTACAACAGCCAAGAGGGAATAATAAGAGTGGGTGACTAAGAATGAAGTGCTCATATTAAAAAGGATGTAAAACAAGGATGTAGTCTTTTGCCCCTACTGTTCAGTCTGTACATCAAGGAAGCAATGATGGAAATAAAAGAAAGGTTCAGGAGTGGAATTAAAATTCAAGGTGAAAGGATATCAGTGATACAATCTACTGATGACATTGCTATCCTGAGTAAAGATGAAGAAGAATTACATGATCTGCTGAATGGAATGAACAGTCTAATGAGTAAAGAGTATGAATTGAGAGTAAATCAAAGAAAGACAAAGGTAATGAGAAGCAGTAGAAATGAGAACAATGAAAAACTTAGTATCAGGATTGATGGTCATGAAGTGGATGAAATTAAGGAATTCTGCTACCTAGGCAGTAAAATAACGAGTGACAGA
Source organism: Schistocerca serialis cubense (assembly GCF_023864345.2). Lineage (NCBI taxonomy): Eukaryota > Metazoa > Arthropoda > Insecta > Orthoptera > Acrididae > Schistocerca > Schistocerca serialis. Next base: position 189,178,137 of record NC_064648.1, read on the forward strand.
CACAGCACGGAGGACATTACAAGCAGACCAGCAGTGGCAAAAATGGAATTCCTGGTCAAGATAAGTCTACTAATATCAAATATTGGCCTTAATTTAAGGAAGAAATTTCTGAGAATGTACATCTGGAGTACAGCATTGTATGGTAGTGGAACATGAACTGTGGGAAAACCAGAACAGAAGAGAATCAAAGCTTTTCAGATGTGGTGCTACAGATGAATGTTGAAAATTAGATGAATTGATAAGGTAAGGAATGAGGAGGTTCTGCATGGAATCGGAGTGGAAAGGAATATGTGGAAAACACTGATAAGGAGAAGGGATACAATGATAGGACAACTGTTAAGACATGAGGGAATGACTTCCATGGTACTAGAGGGAGCTGCAGAACGCAAAAACTGTAGAGGAAGACAGAGATTGGAGTACATCCAGCTAATAATAGAGGACGTAGGTTGCTACTGCTAGTTTGAGACGAAGTAGTTAGCACAGGAGAGGGCCACATGAAACTAGTCAGAAGACTGATGACCCCAAAAAAAAAAAAAAAAAGTACAACAAGCTGTCATGGCTGCACTGTGTCCTTGCAAACCCAACTGATGCCCTGATCTGCCTTTGATGTCTTTGGTCGTGAGTCACCGGCTGCAGCTACTGCGATGCTGAGTAGTCCACCAGCAGGTGACGCCATACACACTGCCAGTGGTAAAGAATGAGCAATGTCTAGGTGGCAACAAGGGTGTGCATCCCCCATACAGATCATGGACAGCTTGCAGTCCACCCTCCCTCTGAGGGTGGATGCTGGCTGCACACCAACTCCCTGCATTGGTCCTTCGGTTCAAGATGCAGACAGAAAGGTGACACAACTGTACACTTTGAGGCCCTAAGCTCAATTACTTATACCCTCATAGTTACGCTTCTAATGGAGCCCTGTTGGAGGGGGACAAGTAGATTTTCTGCATATTATATATCATGTCAGCTTTTCTTAGCTTGTTCTGTACAGAGTATGGGTTGCTAGGCCCAGTTAAATTTGCAAAATGGGAGCTTCTCAGTGGCACCCAATCAGGAAATTCAGACTCTACAAAGGGAACAGCAGTCCAGCTGAACAAGGGACCACACAATTCAACTCAGCTTTTGCTGCGTCCGAATCCATCATACATTCAGTAACAAACATCAATTCAACATCAGAAAGATTATCCACAGTGCCAGTAAAATCTGTAAACAAGGCATACTGTAATGAAACAGGATGTCCCTTAATAATCTTCATACAATAATTACTGTATTCAAGCAAATGGTGCACCAAAATTTATTGATCATGTTAAATAAACATGAAATATGGAGAATAATGTTACAGAAAGGAGAAGAAACATGACCCTCACCAATTAAATGAATAAAAAATCGTTCATATTTCATTTTAGAATAACTAAAAAATTTATAAAATTTGGCAGTTCCTAGAATTTACAAATAGTACCCTCACTTGTAGTACACTAGACTACCTCATTCATTCGGATTAGGTTTGACCAGATGTAATGTGGATTACTGAAAAATCTGGATATTCTTGAAATCTTCTACTGAATCAAAAAATTCTAATGTCTACTATAATATACAAAGTTTTTATTGTGGCCCTAACAAAAAAGTTTCTTTGGCACTTTATGTTTACTTATGCCTACTCACATTCATTTATTAAAACTGTATGTAAGTTTATTTTATTTCAAACGTGTGTAGTATTAGAAAGCAGCACAATTGTATAGCCGTTTCACGTACATCAGTTTCACTGTAAACGTTTCCAGCTGATGCTCTGGGTAAACAATTAATTTTTCCAGCTATGCCGTTGCCTCCACATGTGGCATTATTTCTATCTCTCAAGCAGCACTTTCACTGTCCACTTCACCTTCACTGTCATTCTCTGTAGTATGAAGGCTATTCAGAGAAAGGTGATCACGATTTATTTCGCCAACATACATTTACTCATTCTCATAATTTTGGTGTTTCTCCTCAGCGTGGTCTCCTTTGTATGTGATGCACTTGTCTCAGATCTGGGGCCAGTCTACAAAGACTTGCTGGAAACCGTTTTTTGAGTGGTCATTCAGAATCACTTACATAGCCTTCACTGCTGCTTCTGATGATGAAAAATGTCTCCCATAGACCCATAGATGTGTTTCTTCGGGTTAAGGAAAAGAAAAAAGTCACAGGGGGCTAAATCTGGACTAGGGAGGGTGAAGGAAGCGGCTCAAATTGATTTTTGCATGATATTCAGCAACAACATTTGCAGTATGTGGACATGCGTTATCATGGTGCAGCATCCATGCTGTTCATGTGTATATGTGTTTTGCTCCTGATGTGGACTTTCAAAGTTTCCAGGACATCTCAGTAATATGTGCTGTTATTGATGTGTGTCCAGGTACAACATGCTGATAATCATTCCATGGATATCAAAAAATGAGAGGACCATACGTTTTCCAGCAGAAAACCCATTTTTGCATTTTGGGAGGAACTTGCTCATCAGAATTATGTGTCCAAGATTCTGTAGCGACTACTTCCTTTGAAAGAACTTCTGGATGTCCCTCTAGCATCAGCTTCAATTGCATGTGGACATACAAGCAAATGTCCTTTAGTTCAGGAATCGGCAGTCTTGGAACTTACCGTCCACAAACACAACTCATGTCAATTTGCTGTCATCAATTTGTGGATGGCACCCAACTAAAGTTTCAGTATTTCAGAGTGTGTTTGTAAGCTTAATTGTTGACTCTGACATGATGATAGCAGCAGTATTGGTGTTGTCTTCTGTAAGAGCAGTTCCTTTATCTGGGAGAAGTAGGGGTAAATTAGGGAAGGGAAGAAGTGTCACTCAGTTGACTAATAGTCCTACAACACATTAAGCCACACTGTGGCTGCAAGCAAGAGGCTCACAGAGCTGTTCATCAACATCAGTAACAACACCCAGATACGTTTACATCTGTACTGTGTAAGCACCTGGCATAGGGTATTTCTGCCAAGCAGCCTCTCTGTGAGCTCTAATGACTTTCCCTTCGTGGTCATTTCATGAGATGCATACGGGACATAACAGACTTTTGCAAGACATTGAAAGTATGCCCCTAGATTTTAAATATTAAACCTCACTATGGTGCATGATACCTCTTGTAGTGTCTTCTACAGGCGTTTGTTTTATCATCTCCATTAAGCTCTCGTGCTTAATAAATGATCTTGGTGACAAAAAAAAAAAAAAAAAAAACATGGCTCTTCTTTGGATCATCTTTATCTCCTATGTTAATAAAAATGAATATTGGTGAAAGACTAACGAGTAATATTGAGACTAGGTCAGAAATTGGTTTGTAAGCATTCTTCCTTTTTTTAATTATATTCGTTAAGATTCTGCTAATGAATCTCAGCTTGATTTATGCTTTTTTTATTTATTTGACTGGTTATTCCACTTCAAGTCACTGTGAATGGTCACTCCAAGGTATTTTACTGTTGTTTTCATTCCTGGTGTTTTATTACTAATAATGTAAGCAATTATTGTCACTTTTTCTGCCTATTTGTAGAAAATACACTATAGTTCTTTATGTTCAGAGACAACTGGCATTCCCAACTGCTTCTGATGTTATCCACTATGTCATCCTGAGTTTTATTTGCTATTAAGTCCTGGTCTGATGCTCAGTAAGCTTATATTTTGTTTGGTAAATGAAAGTGCAGAGTTGTACTGAACACCTTCCAGAAGTTAAGGAACACTGCATCAAGCTGGGCACATTAGTCTATGGATCTGTGTCTCATTGAAGGATCTACATCTACATCTACATCTACACATATACTCCGCTAGCCACCAAGCGGTTTGTGGTGCAGAGCACAATTTGCACCAAAGTCATATTTCCCCCTATCTGTTCCCCTCGTGGATTGCATGAGGGAAAAACGATTGTCTGAATGCCTCGGTATGAGCTCTAATTTTCCTTATCTTTGAATGGTGAGCATTGCACGATCTGAAAGTTGGTGATAATAATATATTCTCTTACCCTTGGCAAAGATCGGATTTCGGAATTTAGTGAGCAGCCCCTTTCGCTTAGTGCACCGTTTATCTGCCAGTGTGTCCCATATCAAACTTTCTGTGAGATTTGTAACACTCTCATAATGGCTAAATGTTCCAATCACAAATCTTGCTGCTCTTCTTTGGACCTTCTCAATCTCTTGAATCAGACCCAACTGGTAAGGGTCCCATACAGATGAACAATACTCCAAGACTGGACGAACTAACATATTTTAAGCTATTTCCTTTGTTGAAGGACTACATTGCTTCAGGATTTTTCCAATAAACCACAATCTAGAGTTCGCCCTACCCATTACTTGTGTAATCTGATCATTCCATTTGAGATCATTTCAAATAGTCACACCCAGATACTTGACAGATGATACTGCTTCAAAGACTGGGCATTTATTTTGTACTCATACATTAATGGGGATTTTTGCCTTGTTATATGCAGTAGATTACACTAATATTGAGAGATAACTGCTAGCCATTGCACTATGCATTTATTTTCCACAAATCCTCATTGATTTGTTCCCAACTTTTGTGTGATACTACTTCCCTGTAGAATACAGCATCATCGGCAAACAGTCTAATGCCACTGTCAATACCATCTACCAGATCTTTTATGTAAATAGTATAAAGCAGCAGACCTATTACGATGCCGTGTGTCACACCTGAAGTTACGCTTTTTTCTGTTTAAGTCACCCCACTCAGGATGACATACTGCTCCCTGTCTGTTAGAAAAGTATCTATCCAACCCAGGGCCGGCGCAAGCCCAAGTGCCGCCCCATGCAAACTGCTAAATTGCCACCCACCCACCCCCACCCCAACCCAGTTCTTTTCATTTGCGGAATTTTATTTAATCAAATCTATAGGAAATGTCAGCAATCAATCGCAATTTTTGTTTTTACTTTTCAGATCTACCTAGGTTTCGGCCACTGAATGGCTAGTCTCAAAGCTTTTAATGTGTGCTTACATCTAAACCGTCATGTTGACAGTTACGTTGAGCATGACGATATAGATGTAAACATAACTCAAAGCATTGAGAATAGCCACACTGTGTCCAAAATCTATGTAGATCTGGAAAATAAAAACAAAAATTGCGACTGATTGGTGACACTCTCTACAGATTTATACAAAACAGTCGCTGGGCACCAGCTCAAAAATGGAGTCAAACTTGATTGAAGAAATCTAACTCATTTTAATAAGCCTTGTGATTTTAGAAAAATGTCCAAATGTGTGTGAAATCTTATGGGACTTAACTGCTAAGGTCATCAGTCTCTAAGTTTACACACTACTTAACCTAAATTATCCTAAGGACAAACACACACACCCTTGCCTGAGGGAGGACTCGAACCTCCGTCGTGACCAGCCGCACAGTCCATGACTGCAGCGCCTTAGACCACTCGGCTAATCCCGTGCCGCATGAACTTACAGTTAATGTAAATAATCATTTTTCAATGAATATGAACAGATAGTGTATTCAACGGAAAACACAATATATTGACAATTTAATGATAATTTGGTTTGAACAATAATATTCACAATAACTATTTAATGTTGAACAGAATAAGAAAAACATAGTAAATAACCAAGACACTGATTATAATATAAAAATTTTAGACAAATCAAACCTTCCTGGCTTTTGCTTGTGCAAACTCTTTCACACGATCTGTATAATTTAAGTCCTCTGCAAGCTCGTGCTCAATCGATATTGTTGCAAGATCATTGAAACGAGTTTGGCCCATTGTTGATCGGAGGTATGTCTTTATCAATTTCAGTTTTGAGAAACTCCTCTCTCCACTCGCAACTGTCACTAGGAGTGTTAGGAAAATTTTCAGACCAATATTAACATTAGGGCAAAAATTATGTCTTCCTATAAACTGCAGAGTCCCTTTTGGACCTATTCCAAGTTTCAACAATGTTGAAAGCACTTTTAGTTCTTCCCTCAACTCCTCCAGTGCATCAATTTCACTTGACTCATGATCTTGCAAAATCGCTGCGAGGTTTCTACACTGTGTGTCCAGGTTGTCAGGAGGTGCATTCTTCAGCTCACCAATGTCATAGAGAAAATCAAAATAATCACAATGAGATTTCAGTTGATTGAATCTCTCATCCAAAGATGTGGTTACTATATCTAAAAAATAATAGTAGAATTCAATCTTGTAACGATTTGTTGGGTCATCTATGGTGTCATCCCTTCCTTCATAGGTAAAGTGTATTGGCTTCATACTTCATCGCTGGGAAACACTTATCCATGGTAACATTAGAACTTATAGCTCTAATTCTGTAGCCAATTCTTTGGAATCTGTGAAGAAAGACACAAACTTTTCTTCTGTTCTGCAGGTATCAAAATATGCTTTCATTTTTTCAAGCATTTCCATGGCCTCCGAAACATTTATGTCAGTGGTCTGGAGGGTCTTCACTGACTACACTGATGTGAAGCAGAATGTCATACCAGATTACCAGAAAGGCTGAAAGGGTGTATACGTACTTCCTCTCAGAGGCAGATATGGCCGACTCAGGAAATGAATTATTGCTTTTAAGCACTCAAGAACATTTTTCCAATGTTAGCTTTCAGTATTCAGAAGCCTTTGGTGATGGGCGTTGACAGTTCATGACTTTTTCAGTGCCTTGGAAAACACGATACACTTTTTATGTGAATTCAAATTTCCTGTGACTTTCAAGATACGAAGCAAGGTGCCGCCAGTCGCTTATACCGTTCATTGCAATTTTTACTGTAGATGACGAAAAAAGTTTGCAACAAAAGCAGAATACAGCATCCTTGCTCTTTGAGTACACCAACTAATGTCTATCTGCGTCTTCTAAATCCTTCAAAGAATATCTGTAGTGCACAGGGCTGAAACACTGGTTGTTTGCATTTTTAGGACATTCTTCAGCTTCCTTAATGCGCTCAGGAGGACCTCGCATGACCAAAGTCGTTCAAATGCAGTCGGTAATAATTTCCAGCCATCTTCCAGGATCTGAGTCAATTGTGTCTTCCAGTTTAGGCTCGCCTTCAATCCCTTCTGCAGCGGTGAGTACCTCGGCTGATGTTCCTCCAGTATTTTCTGAATTGAGTCGCGTAATTTCAGTTCTGCCTGATGTTTCAATCTTGGAGCTTTCATCACAAAGCAGGTCTTGAGCCCAGACGAGGTCTGTTGAACATGTTGTGGATGGCCCACCATCAGCATTGCTACTGTATGCGGTGGTTGCTGTACTGTGTTCGTCAACTTTCTGGTCATGTCCTGAAGATAAAGATGTAGCTGCAATAGCTCGCTGCTTCTAGGTTGTTCTCTCTTTGGCTTGAAATATCATTGTAGTGCATCCTTTTGCTTCTTATCATCATCTTCCTTCAGTGCCCGTCTTTTCCTATATTCACTGCCAAGCAGTCTTTTTCTACCATCGGACATGTTTCAATCCAGCCTGTAAAGAACGATTACGTGAAACTAACTGTTGATGTCAGTGTACTAACTTTATTTGCAACACACTTTGCAGACAATTTCCTGATATTCCCCTGCACGTAAACAAAAAATTATATTACTGTAGGATACACTGTTCAGGAGATGAAGTCATAAGAATTGAGCCAACTGAAATTGAATTTCAGGCCAAATTTTACCCGAAGCCGCTCCCTCCAAGGTTTAGTTTCGAATCCCCTCTTGGGCATGAATGTTGAGTTTGTCCTTAAAAAAAAGGTGGGGGAGGGGGGAGGTGGCAGATTTGCCACTCCTCGGAAAGATCTGCCCCATGCGGCCGCAAGTTTCACACATGCCTTCTGCTGGCCCTGATCCAACCTCATATGTCATCAGATAGGTCATAAGTGCGCACTTTTTGGAGCAAGCGACAGTGTGGAACTGAGTTGAATGCCTTTCGAAAGTTGAGAACTATGGCATCAACCTGGGAGCCAGTATCTAGAGCCTGTTGTATATCATGCACAAAGAGGGCCAGCTGTGTTTCGCATGACCGCTGTTTCCCAAAACTGTGCTGGTTTCTGCAGATGAGCTTCTCAGAGTCTATAAATGTCATGTCTGAACACAAAATATGTTTCATGATTCTACAACAAATTGCCATCAGTGCAATTGGCTGGTATTACGTGCATCTGATTTTCTATCCTTTTTATACATTGCTATGACCTGGGCCTTCTTCCAGTTCCGTGGAACTTTACGCTGTTCCAATGATCTCTGATAGATAATGGATAAGAATGGTGCTATATTTGTAGCATAGTCAACATAAAATCTTATGGGGATACTGTCTGGGCCAGGTGCCTTCCTGGTGTCTAAGGATCTTAACTGTTTTATAGTCCCAGGTACACTAAACACTATGTCAGCCATCCTTGCGTTTGTTCAATAACTGAAAGGGGGAATGGTGCTGCAGTCCTCTACTGTAAACAAGTTTTTGAAAGCTAGGTTTAGAATTTTGGCCTTCTGTTTATCATCATCTGTTACATTACCCATACTGTCAGCAAGAGAAGGTATTGAATGATTTGTAGCGTTCATAGATTTTATGTATGACCAAAATTTTTTGGGGTTATTTTTAGAATCTGCAGATAAAACATTGCTTTCAAATTCGTTAAAAGAATCTCTCATTGATCTTTTGTCAGCTGCTTTCATTTTGCATAATTTCTGTTTGTCAGCGGTGTAGTGACTATGTTTAAAATGACTGCAAAATTCTCTGCTTTCTCAGCAACTTCCTAATATGTTTGTTGTACCAAGGTGGATCCTTTCCCTCCCCTATATTTTTGCTAGGCACATACTTCTCTAGCACATGGTGGACAATACCTTTAAATTCTGTCCAAAGATGCTCAATATCTTTGTGTCCCGTAGTGAATGCTTGGAGCTGGCTATGAAGATATTCATTAATGACATTATTTCCTTTCCCAAACAAGAACTCTATGCTGGTGTTTTTTTCCCAACTTCCACTGCTGCTGTACGAAGTTATGACAAGAAACAGCATTGGGAGCATGGTGTCATCACACAACTATTGGGTCATTGATCTTGTATCATTCATGGTTCCTCTGAGCTGCACCAGCATCACTAGAATCAGCTGTCATGCTCTTATATCAGTGATCCTGCCACAGAAGATTCGCTCATAAGCCCAATACATCAATATCTACATCTACATGATTACTCTGCAATTCACATTTAAGTGCTTGGCAGAGGGTTCATCGAACCACAATCATACTACCTCTCTACCATTCCACTCCCGAACAGCGTGTGGGAAAAACGAACACCTAAACCCTTCAGTTCGAGCTCTGATTTCTTTTACTTTATTTTGATGATCATTCCTACCTATGTAGGTTGGGCTCAAAAAAATAGTTTCGCATTCAGAAGAGAAAGTTGGTGACTCTAATTTCGTAAAAAGATCTCGCCGCGACGAAAAACGTCTTTGCTTTAATGACTTCCATCCCAACTCGTGTATCATATCTGCCACATTCTCTCCCCTATTACGTGATAATACAAAACGAGCTGCACTTTTTTGCACCCTTTTGATGTCCTCCGTCAATCCCACCTGGTAAGGATCCCACACCACAAAGCAATGTTCTAACAGAGGACGAACGAGTGTAGTGTAAGCTGTCTCTTTAGTGGACTTGTTGCATCTTCCAAGTGTCCTGCCAATGAAACGCAACCTTTGGCTCGCCTTCCCCACAATATTATCTATGTGGTCTTTCCAACTGAAGTTGTTCATAATTTTAACACCCAGGTACTTAGTTGAATTGACAGCCTCGAGAATTGTACTATTTATCGAGTCATCGAATTCCAATGGATTTCTTTTGGAACTCATGTGGATCACCTCACACTTTTCGTTATTTAACGTCAACTGCCACCTGCTACACCATACAGCTATCTTTTCTAAATCGCTTTGCAACTGATACTGGTCTTTGGATGACCGTACTAGACCGTAAAGTACAGCATCATCTGCGAACAACCTAAGAGAACTGCTCAGATTGTCACCCGGGTCATTTATATAGATCAGGAACAGCAGAGGTCCTAGGACACTTCGCTGGGGAACACCTGATATCACTTCAGTTTTACTCAACGATTTGCCGTCTATTACTACGAACTGCAACCTTCCTGACAGGAAATCATGAATCCAGTCGCACAACTTAGATGATAGACCATAGGCCCGCAGCTTGATTAGAAGTCGCTTGTGAGGAACGGTGTCAAAAGCTTTCCGGAAATCTAGAAATATTGAATCAACTTGAGATCCCCTGTCAAGAGCGCCACAGGGTTGGGTATGAACAGGGAGGCTGACAATTTGTCACTTGCCATGATATCACCAAATGCTGCTAAGCTGCTGCTTTGACATTTGTCAGGGTACTGCCAGAGTGCTGATGCTGCAGTGACAATTGCGCGAACTGGACACCGGTAGCTGGCTTGCTGCTGCTGCAGTGCTTGCTGTTCGCTAGTTGTGAGTGCATCAACAAGTTGACCTTTGTGTTGTGTGCTGTCATGTAGATGGCCAGATTGTGGACTAGTTGGTGCAGATCAGTGTCCATTGTGGTGTTCGCAGGAAATGTGTGTCACCGCAGGGAGAAATTTTTGCCTATTAGTAAGCATGTGTGCCAAGGGATACCTAATGTAGCTAGCTTATGCCACCTATGAGCAGCTCTGGTCTGTTCATGCATTTCTGTGGCACAGCTACCACAGGTGTATAGCTGTAGATGTGGAACAGTCCCTTGCATTTGATGTCATATGCAAATGGCTGGTTTACTATTAGTGTCTTTAAGTCTGAATGCATGATGAATTTTCATTTTTCCAAATTAATTTTCAGCCCTACTGACAAAGACTTGACTGATCTGTTCTTTGAATGAGATTTTATTTGCTCTGTTCAGACTGCATAAAACAGTGTACTTAACTGTTGTTGGTGCTCTCCAGGGTGGCCATCAGATTGAGTAAATTGATGACCGTAATGAGACAGTAATTGTAGTCTGATATTCTGTTGTTCGGTAACTATATCTTTCACCTTACTGTGAGCCTAAGTACAGTTCTGATAACTTATTAATACACTCTCACCTCACTGTCCTTTATATTTGCATCTACATAAACGAGAGAGACTGTGAGTAGCTTGCTGTAATTTGCTTGCAGTACATATAGTATCATTGTGCTATGTTGCAGAAATATTACAAACATGGCACCACTGTTTTTTTCTTCAGCTAAGCCTTTGTTAGTTTTATGTTACTCTTTCATCCATTAACTTTTCTGTGTTCACAGTTTTGCTGTCCAATTTCTTGCTTGTTTTTTGATACTGTTTGATCTTTGAGATGTACTCACCTCAAAATTTTGTTTCTATTTTCAGGTCTGCTGTTAATTTTTTGATTGCTTATGCCAGTCTCTTCTGAGCCTTCATGCACTTTCCTAAGCCAGCTGGCTTTTTCTTTTAATTTTTAAAATGCTGTACAGTTTTTTTGTCAGTAAACTAGAATCCATTCATTCAGTGTGCCTGTAAGAAATTAGTCCTCTTTCCATAAATGTGTCTCTTTGTACATGATTGTATACTTCTGTGTTACTTCTTAATTTTAATTTTTATGCTGTTGTTCTGTTTCATAATATTTTCTTTCTTTTCTCTAATTTATTCATTTTCTTTTATTGACCCTAAATTTAGGTTTTCTGTTGCATACCTTCAATCTGGCTAAATGACTGCCTTGTTGTTATGAATTTTTGCAGTTTCAGAGAAGTTTGTTTATTAAAAACATAATTTGTTAAGTGAAATGCAAAGTCCATCTCTTATAACCTTGCAATATTGCAGTACCTGTGTTGTTGAGAATTATAATGCAATGTTCCTTCAGACATACATTCATGCTTGTACAGAGATACATTGCATAATAATTCTGAACAACACAGGCAGTGCAATATTATATTTATTTGCCAACACCAGGCAAGAGACTTTCAATTAAAGTGTCTCCCCTGTATGGGATTATACATAATAAACATACAAATTCAGGTTGTAGACATGTTTCATGGCACTTTGGGTCTGGCTGTGGAACATGCTCGACTAGCCTAACGGTAAGGTGAGCACTCACGATAAGTGGGAAATCTGGGTTCAAGTCTCAGTCTGGCAGAAATTTTCATTGTCATCATTCCATACAGCTGATGTTTGCTCATACTTGCAACTGCTTTTTCTTTTTTTCCTCCATTTGGCTGAATAACTTCTCATAGATAATTAAATTTGTATTTTTCTGATTTTCCCAAATTTTATGCTTGATTTGGATGTTGCAGTCATGTTGTCTGCTTTTCAAAGGTGGTTTGTAGTTGTTATTTTCTTACTGTTTCTGTAATTATATCTGTTTTTGTGCCTCCTCTGTGCCTCTGAAATTTCTAAATCATCTGCAGACTATCAGCAGTCAGTTTTGAGATTATCAATCTTCCAACCATTTAGTTTTTGCTTTTGCTATTAGAGTCTGACAATTACCTCTTTTATTCTCTGATCACTTTTCAAAGTACACATTTAAACAACAGTGGAAATAGTCCATCATTTTGTCTAATGTCTACCCTAATCTCAAAGGAATCTGACATTTTAGCTGTGATTTTACTTTGCATATTGTATTTATTAGTGTTCTTTTAAGGGCTCCTTTATTTTCTAATCTATTTAAGATTTTGGAAGAACTATGAATTAGGTTGATCTCTCTGTAGAGTCTTAAGCCATTTTAAAATTTACGGATTACACCAGTGTTCTTTAGGTCTTCAGGCCTTGCTTGCATATTAGCTTGTGTTTATTGATACTTTAATTACACAACTTACCTCTTCCAAGCACTGCTTGATATCCTCCTGTATTTTAGAATTTATGTTATTGTATTATTTTTTGCAGGTGCTTTAAAATCTGTGGAATTCAGAACTGTTTATTTTTTTAATCATTTTATGCTCGGTTGTTTCTTGGACTACCTTAGAGCTATGCTAAATTCCAGTATGTCTTGTAATTCCCCAAAAGTAAGTAATTTATCAAGAAAATATGGCTAAAATTTTGCAGTTGTCTCTGTTGTTGATGCCGGGTCACCGCCTTCATTCCTAAAACAATGATACTCTGACTAAAATTTGGTTACTTTCTTGCTACATAACTAATAGAAGAGTGTACTGTTTTTCCTTGACATACTGATCAGTCAAATGTAATTGTTCTTTCTCCAACTTTCTCTTAGCATTTCTGGTGATTTTGTTTTATTTCATATATGATGTGGCTATATTCTTCAAATAGTTCTTCCTTTTTTTTAGTATAACATTTTTGCAGGTCTGTAGTCTTTCTTCAAATAACGTCATTTTTCATTGTCCACCATGTTTTCTTAATATGTTCACTTTGAAATCTTCTGCTGCACTGATTAATTCCTCTTGCATGTCTTTCCGTTTTCCTGAATTCATTTTTGTCAGGCTCTTGATGAATAGTACATTACTTTCTTTAAATTTTAATGTGTCAAATCGTTTAATTTTTAGAAATACATTTTTCTATTATTCTTGGACAGAAATCTTACTTTTATTATTGCAAGGTGATCCATTTCTGATTCTAATTTTCGATCTTTTTGGATTTCTCCCTGTTATTGTAACAAAATGTTCCTTAAATTCTCCAGTCATGTTACTATGTTGCCTCCATTTTAGTTTATGGTATTTTTTTTTTACTTTATTTTTGTATAATATTTTCCACATAGCTGTAACAGTATTATCCTGTGTGAGTGTCTTTTCCTTACTATTTTTCCTCCTTTTTTGTATGCCCACAGCTATGAAAAATGAAAATGTTTTCACTTTGAACTGTTATTAAACGTGAAACTTCCTGGCAGATTAAAACTGTGTGCCCGACCGAGACTCGAACTCGGGACCTTTGCCTTTCGCGGGCAAGTGCTCTACCAACTGAGCTACCGAAGCACGACTCACGCCCGGTCCTCACAGCTTTACTTCTGCCAGTATCTCATCTCCTACCTTCCAAACTTTACAGAAGCTCTCCTGCGAACCTTGCAGAACTAGCACTCCTGAAAGAAAGGATATTGCGGAGACATGGCTTAGCCACAGCCTGGGGGATGTTTCCAGAAATATCCCCCAGGCTGTGGCTAAGCCATGTCTCCGCAATATCCTTTCTTTCAGGAGTGCTAGTTCTGCAAGGTTCGCAGGAGAGCTTCTGTAAAGTTTGGAAGGTAGGAGACGAGATACTGGCAGAAGTAAAGCTGTGAGGACCGGGCGTGAGTCGTGCTTCGGTAGCTCAGTTGGTAGAGCACTTGCCCGCGAAAGGCAAAGGTCCCGAGTTCGAGTCTCGGTCGGGCACACAGTTTTAATCTGCCAGGAAGTTTCATATCAGCACACACTCCGCTGCAGAGTGAAAATCTCATTCTGTTATTAAACGTATTTATTCACTATTGTAATTTCTACTCTTCTGTCATTCTCAAGACGCAGCACACTCTAAGTTGTATGAATTCACAACTGTTTGTTTTATGACGACACTGTCCTCATGTTAACAGTGATATTTATTTCATATGTATAAGACATGCATGTCTGTCGCCTATCAGATTCACTTCATATTATACCTTTAAATTTCCTCTGTGCGTGCAACTGACCAGATGTTTTAACTATGATGTTCCTTTAAGTGAGCTGTCAGATTAGAGCAGCATAATATTCAAAATTGCTGTTGTGTGATAATACATTTAATAACAATTAAGCTATAAAACTTTTTCATTTCTTCTCTTTACCAGTTTACTGATTTTACATTTTTCTCTTCACCTAACTCAATGCACATGACCGATGAGAGATGGATGTTTCAGGCCAGGATTGTTTTTCAAGTATAAATAGGAAGTCTGGTTATGATTTAACCACTGGTTTTGATAGTTATTTACTTTGCTAAACAAAAATTGTTGAAATAAAGTGTTAATTTTTACTTCATTAAAATTTTCTTCAATAACTGCTACGTTTACTACAGCATGTCTGCATTAACGCTGTTTCCAAGCACTATTTCAAATAATCAAATGTTAATGGACGTTTATAGAATTTTATTTATTTACTGTTTTATCACTTTAAAATCAAAGCTATTTTTTTTTTTTTTTTTAAATTTCAGGTGGCAGTCTCAACAAGGAATGTATCTACTACTACAAGGTAAATTTCTATTATTCTCCACAGAATATTTTGAGCAATATAAAATTTTGTTTACTCTGTGAGAAAGTAAAGTAAACAGTAATCCCAAGGAACTAAAAACTGGGAGTTCAAGTATAAAACTTTTTTTGGAGTATAGATTTTTCTATGCATTAACCATTCACATAATATACATACATAAGTACTTCAGCAAAACTATGCACATTGTCATAGCAAACACTGCAGTACCTCTGTTATCTCAGAAGATTAAAGTGAAGGTTTATGGTGTTACTAGGTACATCAAGCCTGTTTATAACATTAGTTTGCAATAGTAACACATACAACAAATGTGAGAACTGAAAAGGTTTATTTATTTTACTTGAAAAAAAGCACTCCCAGATCATTTTCTAGTGACAAATATCCTGTATATTAAACTGTCATATACAGGAAAGAAAATTCCAGCTAAGTTCCCAATGTAACATCATAGATTAAGGGTCGACCTGCGACAGCAATCGCACAACTTGCGTACGGGCCACTAGACGCCGCCGCGAGCACTAAGAGTGCATTGCAGTCACAGGCATGCGTGTTGCGTACGGGCCGCAAGGTGCCGCCGCGAGCTCAACCGTATATAAGTGCCGACGGAGTTTGGCCAGTTCTCATTTTGTTGGCATCTCATTTTGTTGGCATCTCATTTTTGCCTATTCTCTTATTTGCTTAGTTGCTTAGCTCTTATTCATGTATGGCTCATGTTATTGTGCTCTCTTTCAGCCATTCTGATTGTTTTGATTTACTCTCAATTGAGAAGTGCTCATTTTGCCATTTCACTTTTGCATATTTCTCATTTTGCTAATAATATACTCCTTAGCTTTTTACAGTTGAATTGATTAACATAGTCTCATGTACTGTTTGTTCATTTCAGCCTGTTCATATTTTGATGTTCTTTAAATACTGTAATAATTATCGGAAGCATTTCTTCCCTTAAACTTGTGTAAAGTATTCTCGATGTAGAATTTGTTCTATGACACAGGTGTAAGGTTTTGAATATAAATTATATACGAAACTGTGCTTTAAAAGGAATTTATTTTTTCAGTTTGTACTAGATCAGATGACAATTTTGTGGTATGAGGGAGAAATGAGAGGGGCGAACCCTTGGAAATAGTCTTAAGTGATCCCCTTTAAAAATAAAAATTTGTGTGACACTGAAAGACTTGACACTGTAGGCACCAAAAATTTACATGTCACATTGACCAGCTGTAAATGTTTCAAATGTTGAAACAAAGCGTTACAAAACGCCCAAAGCGTGTAACATTTCTTAGTGGGTAGACAAAATGATATTGTCCTCCTCACATTGTTGTGCATGTCAGTCAAAACTGTTTATACTTCAGGTTCTACCAGAGCACACATCACTGTCTGCATTAATAAAGTCCTCAAAATTGACGCCAGGATTTGCGGTGTTTTACAGAATATTCCATTGTGTGCTGAAATGATAACATTGTCACCATCTAACTCATCAACAGTTTTAGGATCTTTATGTTTCCAGGCATTGCAAAAACAGGTCTGTATGTGTTATGATGACTCTGATTTCCAGGATGTTGAGCTAGCTTTTATAGCATACAGTGAAATCTTGATTGGCACTTCCATTTTACAGCAACACAAATTGCATTCTCCCACAATGAGAACAATAACTGCTTCATTCAAAGGTTGAAGGTGACTTGGTGTACTTGGAGGTAAAATGTGAACCTTTACATTTGTTAAAGTGAAAACAAGGAAGTCACTCAATGATATGTCAGTCCAAGTCTTCTTATAGTGAGAGTAGATGCAAGGTAAAGCATAGATGTTTATGTTCTTCAAACAGTGGTTTCTCAGAGTTACAGATCACAAAAGTATATTATTTGTCTCTGTCCCATGGATTACATACAAGTACAATAGTTAAATATTGTTAACTGCACGCTCCACTATTTTACAAGTCATGTTTTATTTCCAGGGGATGACTTCGGAAAAAATAACCAAAAAAGCCAAGTTTTTCCCTATGTCACAGATATAAGATGAAGCATACTTTTCACTCACTTGGTCAAATTCATGAAACTAGTTGTTTGCCCCCTTCATCAACTTTGTTAACTTCACCATAAATCCTAATGATGAAATTTGGTTTACCTTTTGCAACCAGTATAGCCAACTGGCAAAACAATTGAAATCTTCAACATCTAAATTTTTTGCGGTCTCATTTCTTTTGTCTGAATTATAATTCCACTTAAATGTAGATTGGAAGTGCACATGTAGTTGAATCATTCTAAAAGTAAAGTTTCAGCATCTTCATACATAACACTGTGAAGTTACTTACATTTGCACCTGTAACCCAGTATAGCAGCATTAAGAACTTTTTCCTGACCTTTAAGTAGAATAGATAATGTATATTTGCTAAGTCTAAATGTTTTGGTGATTGTGCTGTTCTTCAATACACCATGAGCCACTTCCCACAGAATTTTAAGTTATGTAAGGAGATCTATGCTTTCTGCTTCCTCGTGGCCATGACTATCCTCTTACTGCTTGTAACTTAATATTACTAATACTAGCCCTCTTTAAAGACTGTAAAAGCACATATCAACTCAGAATTGCACTTATTAATGGGGTTTAGTTTTTCCATACTTTTTGTGTCATAATTGTTGTCATTGTTGATGGTGATTGTTGAGCAGTGTTACTCACACAACAATGGCAGAGAAACAATAGAAAAAAGAGAGAAACCTTTGTCAATTCAGGTTAAATGAAAAAAATTTAGTGATGCAACTAAAAACAGGTTCATAATTCATGCTAACTGAAATTTGTATTAACCAATGAAACTTTCTATAAGATCATGTATATCACTGCCAGAACAGAAATTCTGCAGGTGTTATGTGAGAATTTGGCTTGAGTGAGCTCACCTTAAAAGAATGTGTACTGTATTTGAAATATAAATTGTACTTTCATAATTGTTCATTATTATTGATATGCAACAATATTACAAGGCAGTATAGTCTGTAATGCATTATAGACAACAGCTAATTTGTGGCTCTGTTCCTTAATAAAGGGAGTGAACTTCTAATATCCTCACTGGAAAATGAAACTGCAGCTGAAATGTCAGCAGTTGAGTAGTGCCAACTGATTATCATATGGAAGTCACTGAAATTCAGCAGATTCAATTTGATGGTTACAAGCTATTGTCATACTACTGTAGAACCCGTAAGATGAAATGGTGAGTGGCTGTATATTCAAACATAGGAGTCCTTGCCCCATCGGAATAATGAGCATAGTGTTGATCAACTCTTCGGATATTGTACCACAATAATGAAAGGAAACTCACAGGCATTAATGCTGGCAGTTTACAGTATATCTTCAAGAAGTATGTTGACTTACATAAAGCAGCTGGAGACATCTTGAGTAAGGTTATAAAAAATTAAATGGTGAATTAACTCTTCAGGCTTTCCCAGCGAGATCTTGACATGTGGAATAATCAATCGGGTCTACTGCTGGATGTTTGTGTTGCTCTGGCACAATATTTCGGCCACGTAACTTGTTGCCTTCTTCAGGTGCTACCTGAGACTGCTGTATTGGAGGATCTTGTCCATTATTTATGCCCAGAGGGCACTGGGCACTGTGTTTGCCGTCCGCACCAACCTGGTGCTGCTTGTAAGGTGTTGTCTCTTCCCCAGTGCTCCCTCTTACGTCCGGAACCGACTTGGTCGCCATCTGTGGCAGCTCTCTGAGGCCCGTCCTGTGTCGGGGGCTCCATTCACGGTTCGCACCCACCTTGTGCTGTTCCTGAGGTTTTGGTCCTTCCCTGGTGCTCCCACGGACGTCCGTGCCCGGCTCATCCACCATCTGTGGTCGTGGCAGATGTCTGTGGCCGGACCCGCATTTGGCGTTCCGTTCGTGGTCCGCGCTTGCTTGCCACTGCTCCTGAGGTGTTGCCACTATACTGGTGCTCCGACGGATGTCCGCGCCCGCCTCGTCCATCATCTGCAGTTGTGGCAGCTCTCTGAGGCCCGTCCTGCATCGGGAGTTGCGTTCGCAGTCCACGCCCGCCTGGCACTGCTCCTGCGATGTTACTACTTCTTGAGGAGTTTCTTGGTTCCTTTCGTGTAAAGTCATACATTGTCCAGACAACCAGGATGGTTGACGTCAGGTACAAAGAACACCAGAGGCACACCATACTTGGACAGGCAACCAAATCTGCCATAGTGGAGCACTGTCTGGAGCTCGGTCACTCAATGGACTAGAACAACACCAAACTTGTGACACAGACGCCAAGATTTTAGGACAGTGTCATAAAGGAGGCCATCGAGATCAAGGTCACAGACAACCTAATAAACCGGTACAGTGGTTACCAGCTCAGCTCAGCGTGGAGTCCAGCTCTGGAGCTTTTCAGGCCCAACAAAAGGAACTAAGAAACTCCTCAAGAAGTAGTAACACTGCAGGAGCAGTGCCAGGTGGGCGCGGACCACAAACGCAACTCCCGACGTAGTATGGGCCTCAGAGAGCTGCCACAACCACAAATGATGACTGAATTGGGTGCGGACGTCCGATGGAGCACCGGAGAAGAGACAACACCTTACAAGCAGCACCAGGCAGGCACAGACCATGAACTGAACGCCAAACACTGGTCCGGCCCCAGACAGCTGCCACGACCACAGATGGTGGATGAGCCAGGCGCGGACGTCTGTGGGAGCACCAGAGAAGGGCCGAAACCTCAAGAGCAGCACCAGGTGGGTGCAGACTGCGAACAGAATGCCCGACAGGATGCGCCTCAGAGAGCTGTCACAGATGTCGACCCAGTTGGGCGCGGACTTCGGAGGGAGCACCGGGGAAGAGACAACACCTTACTAGCAGCACCAGGTGGGCGTGGACAGCAAACAGAGTGCCCAGCGCCCTCTGGGCATAAATACTGGACAAGATCCTCCAATACGGCAGTCTCGGGCAGCACCTGAAGAAGGCAATGAGTTATGTGGCTGAAATATTGTGCCAGAGTGACACAAACAGCCGGCAGTAGACCCGATTATTCCACATGTAAACTGGTGGATTGTTTGTAGAGACTTCAATGTCAATTATCTCTCAGATAGTACTAACTGAGAACACTTGAAAATCATTGATGATCAACTTTAGAAATCTGCTGCAGTAAAATTCCCTACAGGTACTCTTGGGCACCATGCTAGATCTATTGACAGTTTGTTTTTGGACCACACAAACTTAGGTAATTTAGTGGCAAAACAAATCATCAGTAGTTTATCTGGCCATTACAGTCAAATGAATACTTATCAGTTGGGCTCAGATCAAATGAAAGGATTGTCATCGCACAATCATAACCAATGATTGAATGCCAGTAATTAGAGTGATATTACAGGATGAATAGTATGAGTAGACTATAAGGCAGACAGTGTGGATAGAAAATCAGACATTGTGTTAACCATTTTCCCAGTCTTTTCATCCCCCAAAAAAGCATAAAATTGGAACATAGTACCCTACAACTACAAAAACTGTGAGTCAATTATATTTGAAAACATTACAGGAGATATCAGTGATCCAAATGTAATATTTGAAAATAACAATGACTGTCTAAACTGCAAGGTACATTATTTGGAAAGCAAGTGGCTTTGATCATCACATGATTGTCATCAAAACTGCAGCTGTAATACAGTACAAAGATATAAATCAGAAGAATCCATAAAAAGAACTTAGTTTCAAGCATAAAATTTCAAAATGTAGATATACCTATTTTGATGGACTGTGTGTGTATGGAGCAGGATCTGCTGAATGATGACAGTCAACTGCAGGAGAGAGCAGTATAGCTATATCATAAATATTGGAGGCTGTGGCTACAGCTGAGAGCAAGAGGTCTGCATTAGCCAATCAGGTATCAATCGAGAGAATTTATTAGTAAATATAGTAAATAAAATTTCAGAATCACATAAAATGATTTTACAATAAAAATAAACATCATAATTTTTTCTGTTTTTTTGTCATTCCTTAGTTGCTTCAAAATTAATGGAAGTATGTTCCAGCTCTGTAACTAAATGAAATGCAGTTCGTTTATTGCCATACATGTAGCATCTTCAGTGGCCTATAATACATGTTTCTTTTTATACATATAATAAATGTATTATGCAGTGGTTATAATGAGTTACTGTGTTACACTTTTTCATGTTTTTATCTTTTTTTAAATTTCAATCCACTTTTGTAGCACAGATGTCATGAGACAAAATAATAATTCTGTTCTTACGATTTCCAGTGCTGTTAGTCCTTATGTCTGGTCCTGGAGATGTGTATTTAGTCCCCATGCCCCAGCTGGTCGATATCTATCGTTTTTTCACCCACATTTGTTACAACACATTATTTACATCACTTACACTTTTAATTTTGTGATTAAAATGCGTGTGTTCAAAGTGTGTAGTGTTCCCAACTGTTGCTGTTTATTTATCTTTAATCTTTTGTGTGTGTGTGTGAAATAACAGAAAACAGAAGGAATGCCAATGACAGAGCCATGTCAGGCATTTCCTGTCAAGTTATACAATAAGCACACATTAGATATCAATGAGTAGGTATGCACCATTTAGAGTGCCAAGAATGTGACTCAGTATATCTGGGGATGACAGGTATATATTTTAAAAATAGGTACAAAGAACATACAAGAAGCTGGGAGTATGAAAATAGTCTTTCTACCTACGCTGAATGCCTGATAAAACATGGACATAAACCATTCAACATGGAATTAGACATGAGATTTATTAGAGTAAATAATCACAACAAACTACTACTGACATTACAAGAAAACTTTCACATACAAAGAGCCCTTGCAGTGAGGAGGAAAGTACTTCATGACTAAATCTTATCAGTAATAATGCTCCGATTATGTTAGCCACTAAAATAATAACAGTTTCTCTCTCTCTCTCTCTCTCACACACACACACACACACACACACACACATAAACATCAGACAGTTTTTGATTGTGTTGGACAGCAGACATATAATAATTTTTGAATGAATACACCACCTTTTGTCTATTGTTATTTTATTTAGTTATGACCCAATTAATAATATTTAAGAAAAACAGGTTGACTTTTTTTTATTAAATATGGCATGCTCCTACTATTATTTTCTGATGTTTTTACAAGATGATTATTTTACATCTGGCGTTTTGTGGGAAGGAAATATTTTTCTTAATTTGTGGCCAATGTTGATCTTGATATCCTGCAATATGTATTAATGACATAAATATAATCACTTGAAAATGGTATAAAAGGCTTAAACCTGGGTTATAATTAAATAAACAACAATACAGTCAAACGGTGGTGTGTTCATTTAAAAAAAAATAAACATTACATTCTTTGTGTGTGGTGTGCCTTCTATGGGCATGCTGGAAAATAATTTCGATATTGTTGGTTTCTTTGAAGATAATGAAGTCTGTACCAAAGATATAGCATCAGGATGATTTCCAAAGAGATGGCTATGAATATCAATATGTATTGTCCAGCAGATGACCTTCCATAGATGTACTGGGCAGTTGTTTACCATGGAGACGGAAGACTGATCTTGGGCTGTTTCCATTGAAGTAACCACAAAAATTGATAAATGAAGTAGATCATGTTCAATAAATGCAGTATATCTAAAAACACAGATGATGTGACTTACCGAACGAAAGTGCTGGCAGGTCGATAGACACACAAACATACACACGAAATTCAAGCTTTCGCAACAAACTGTTGCCTCATCAGGAAAGAGGGAAGGAGAGGGAAAGACGAAAGGATGTGGGTTTTAAGGGAGAGGGTAAGGAGTCATTCCAATCCCGGGAGCGGAAAGACTTACCTTAGGGGGAAAAAAGCACAGGTATACACTCGCGCGCACACACACACATATCCATCCGCACATACACAGACACAAGCAGACATGAAGGTTGCATTTGTAGAACATGTAAATTTTATAAATGCATCTAAAGGGCTACTTCTTAATATGTTAGAAGAAATTCACATTATGAAAACAAACCCTCATCTGTTATAAATAAGCAGTTGGACTTCAAAGACAAAATAAATAGGCAGTTGGACTTCAAAGACAAACATTTCTTTGAACTTTTTGATGATCTACTTTAGAATGCTTAATCTGAAGTCCTGATTTTATAACTGTACAAACCTGTTTTACACCCTTCTCCACACTCTTTTTATTGTGAACCATATTACTGTGCTTTTTCAGGTCTTATGAGTTGCAGCTAACATCTCCAGCGGGGAGACTAATTTAATACTCTGTAGCAGCACAACAATCAGTTTAATAAGCCACAGCTGCAAAATACTAACACGAATTCTTTACAGACGAATGGAAAAACTAGTAGAAGCCGATCTCGGGGAAGATCAGTTTGGATTCCGTAGAAACACTGGAACACGTGAGGCAATACTGACCTTACGACTTATCTTAGAAGAAAGATTAAGGAAAGGCAAACCCACGTTTCTAACATTTGTAGACTTAGAGAAAGCTTTTGACAATGTTGACTGGAATACTCTCTTTCAAATTCTAAAGGTGGCAGGGGTAAAATACAGGGAGCGAAAGGCTATTTACAATTTGTATAGAAACCAGATGGCAGTTATAAGAGTCGAGGGACATGAAAGGGAAGCAATGGTTGGGAAGGGAGTAAGACAGGGTTGTAGCCTCTCCCCAATGTTATTCAATCTGTATATTGAGCAAGCAGTAAAGGAAACAAAAGAAAAATTTGGAGTAGGTATTAAAATCCATGGAGAAGAAATAAAAACTTTGAGGTTCGCCGATGACATTGTAATTCTGTCAGAGACAGCAAAGGACTTGGAAGAGCAGTTGAACGGAATGGATGGTGTCTTGAAGGGAGGACATAAGATGAACATCAACAAAAGCAAAACGAGGATAATGGAATGTTGTCGAATTAAGTCGGGTGATGTTGAGGGTATTAGATTAGGAAATGAGACACTTAAAGCAGTAAAGGAGTTTTGCTATTTGGGGAGCAAAATAACTGATGATGGTCGAAGTAGAGAGCATATAAAATGTAGACTGGCAATGGCAAGGAAAGCGTTTCTTAAGAAGAGAAATTTGTTAACATCGAGTATAGATTTAAGTGTCAGGAAGTCATTTCTGAAAGTATTTGTATGGAGTGTAGCCATGTATGGAAGTGAAACATGGACGGTAAATAGTTTGGACAAGAAGAGAATAGAAGCTTTCAAAATGTGGTGCTACAGAAGAATGCTGAAGATTAGATGGGTAGATCACATAACTAATGAGGAGGTACTGAATAGGATTGGGGAGAAGAGGAGTTTGTGGCATAACTTGACCAGAAGAAGGGATCGGTTGGCAGGACATGTTCTGAGGCATCAAGGGATCACCAATTTAGTATTGGAGGGCAGCGTGGAGGGTAAAAATCGTAGGGGGAGACCAAGAGATGAATACACTAAGCAGATTCAGAAGGATGTAGGTTGCGGTAGGTACTGGGAGATGAAGAGGCTTGCACAGGATGGAGTAGCATGGAGAGCTGCATCAAACCAGTCTCAGGACTGAAGACCACAACAACAACTCTGACGTACTAATTTTATAACTGTACAAACCTTTTTTACACACTTCTCCACACTCTTTTTATTGTGACCCATATTAGTGTACTTCTTCATTATTTTATTTCTGTATACTGCCTCATGACAGTTCTTCTTTAAATTCAATTTTTTCACTTACATCTTCATAAACTATTACTGCAATGACAAATAATTGGTGTATTAGGTTACTCATAGCACTACATTTTTTACTTTCATTTCTTCTCCAAGAAATCATTTTAAATTATTTCTTTTAGACACTACTCAATTTCACCAGTTTATTTTAGAAATATGGGCATGGGTTTTTCCTTCAATGTTGCTAGCCTCTCCTATCATATTTGTTAATATTTGCTGGAATATTACGATGTGGATACTACTTACTCATATTCTGGGACTGCATCTATGAAACACTATTTACTTCATTTACCGATGTTTGTTGCTGTTTCACTGGAAACTACCCAAAATCAGTATCTTCCATCTCCATGGTAAACAACTGCCTTGTACATCTGTGGGAGGTCATATGGTGGACTTCGTGTATTGATATTGACAGCCATCTCTTTGGAAATCACCCTGATGCTACATCTTTTGTATGACCTCCATCATCTTCATAGAAACCACTATAATAATTTTTCAACATGCTCCTAGACAGCAATCTATACACAGTGAATTTATGTTTGTTTGACGATAGGTGTGTTAACAAGCTGTTTCTTTTTTTATTGTAAAATTAATTTATTTAGCTTTAGCATTTTACTTAGAAATAAGTACATATTTTTGTACACAATTCTCTCAACTTATGCATGATTAGCCAATGCTGACCTCATGCTGGCAGCTGTAGGCAGAGCCTTCAGTATTTAAGAAATCGCTGCACTGCTCTCTCCAGCAGATGACTATTATCATTCCACAGTTCCTGCTCCATACATACCCTGTCCATCAGAATGGGTATATCTTCATTTTGTAGTTTTATAGCTAATTTTAAATTCTTTTCATGTATTCGTCTAATTTATATCCTATATAATGATCTTGAAGATGATTACGTGATGATCAAAACTGATCATCTTTCAATAAATGTGCTTTGTGATCAAGACTGTTATAATTATTTCCAAATCAATGAGTCAACTCACATAAATTCTTGAGGATAACTATATGTGAATACATAAAATGGAATTGTCACATTGACTTAGACCTCACTCAAGAGGTAGCTGACTATGGTCCAGTGCTAGAATACCAGGCAAATGCATTCAGGTCACAAAGTTTACACTTATAAAACAAATGTGTGATGCACCTTAGAATATTGCTCAAATGTGTGTGATGCATATCAAATAAGTCCATTGAAATGGCACTTCACAGTGGTCCATAAGGAACATATGTAGGTCCACACACAGCAGTTACATGAGCTTTTACCAGATGAATGTTTGTGAAGGATACACTCAGAAAATAAGGAAATTAATTATGTCCTATCAATAGTTTAGCAACATTGCAAATCCAGTCTCCCTTTAGAACTGGACAAGGGACAACTGCAGTTTAAGCTGTGACAAAGGGTGGCTAAAATCTGCGATCTGAACATTGTGAACCAGGAAAAGGAGCATTAGTTACTACAGACGATTAACTCTAAGTAAGATTTGATGGCACACCTGTGGGCATTATAGTAAAATACTTCAGTATGCACAGAAAGTTGTCCTCTGAATTAGGCACTGCTTGCTCTTCCTTGCACAAGATAATTAAAGCCAAGGAATTATTTGTCCGTTGCCCTTACACTGTTCTTCATCTGAACTTCTGAAGCTATTTGTCAATCCCTGCTTCACTTCAAAATTTTATATAGGTTTGAGTTCATACATATTTTCAGTTTCTTTGTCACTGGCAAAGCTAATGGATATATATACTATTTTGGACAGCCCTTGGTTGTTATACTGAGTTCACTATAGTGTTTATAATAGTTTACCCACATTCATACACTTTGATTTACCTAATATTTGTCCTGCTCATGCATAACCACTATTTCATTTTGTGGTGATAACTCTGTGCTAATCTGAACAGGAATCTTGTCTCCCTCTTGCTGCAGAATACTAATTTCTACCATATCTATTTTCAGCCTATCCATTCCCTTTCTCATGTTTTATAACCCACCTACTCGATTAAGGGATTTAACAGTCCATGCTCTGACATGTAAACATACTAGTGGTTTTTCCTGAAAAGATGTCCTCTAGAGTAGCTCCTGCACAGAGATCTAAATAGCAGACTGCTTGTCTGTTGGAGTATTTTATCTGAGAGGACATTACCATCATGGAACCATACAGGAGAGGTGAATGTCCTCAGGAATTATAACAGGTGTAGTTTTCTGCTTGCTTCTGTTAGTTCACAGAACTAACACACATGGATGACCATAATTAAAGCAACAAATGGAAATTTTGCAAGGTTGAGTTTAGTTTTCCACAAAACATTATAAACAAGTCATAGTAAAGTAGAAACAATGTAAAGAATACAGAACTTTAAACATAGCTGTGTGAAATTATTTTTGTAGTAAAGACAGCCCACTGGTTGCAATGGATTTTATAGTCGAATTGACCATGTTTTCGACCCCTAAACTAAGGGAGTCTTCATCAGAATTTATATTACATGCGTAAAAAGTTGAGCATTTCAGCTCTCGTCATACAAGAGCTTTTTGATGTTAAAATTGTATGACGAGCTGTAATGCTCAACTTTTTATGTATGTAATATAAGCCATGATCAATTTGACTATAAAATCCATTGCAACCAGTGGGCTGTTTAACCCCACAATGTAAACAGCTGCAACATGCATAACAATGGACAAAATGTTCTGCATTTTTCCAACTTAACTAATTTACACACACATTCCAACAACTGGTTAATGTGCTCAATATGCAGTGTCATCACCTCTGGCAGCAATACATGCCTGACAATTATGGGGTGTGTTGTGAATGATGTCATCAATCTCATGTTGAGGCAATAATACCCATTCTTTCTGCATAGCTGATCGCAGGTCTTGGAGAGTGGTGGGTGGTTGCTGACATGATGCAACATGTCTTCCTAATGCATCCTAGGCACGCTCTATGGGATTCAAATCAGGAGAGTGAGCAGGTCACACCATGCATACAGTGCCTTCCGTTTCTAAGGAAACATCAACCACCTGTGCTCTATGAAGTCAAGCATTATCGTCCCTCAATAAGAAGTCTGAACCCACAGCACCTCACAACAACCACACATAGATCCCAAGATCTTGTCACGATACCTGACAGCAGTTAAACCTTGCCTGTAGAATTTCATGAAGAGGTATTTGAGTGGTCAATGTTATCCCTGGCGCCACCATTAGGGATCCTCCTCAGTACAAATATCTTTCCACAATGTTTGGGCCCAGAAGTTGAGTTCCCCACTCACTCTAGATGTCAATCCATTGAGAATCACTCTCCAGTCCAAATCAGGACTCAACTGTCAAAAGAACTTTGGGTCACCATTTGATGGTCCAGGTGGCATGTTAATGACTCTGCTCTAGATGTTCTCTTCCATGAAGACACTTCAGAGGTACACATGCAGCAGGTCTCTGTACACTGTTTGCCCTGATACATCGCATCAAGTGGATGCTGCGAGGTCAGATTCCAATTGCCATGCAGTACTAAGGCGGTGCCATAGTGCCCTTACAGTCAAATAAAGGTACTCTCTTTCTGATTTCACATGTAGTCAGCCATGTCATGGTCTTTGGGATGAAGTTTAAGTCTCTATAAACTGTCATCACATTCAGGAACAGCAGAGTGCTTTGCATTAAGCCATAGGGCCACATCAGTTTGAGACTGTCCTGCTTCCATTTTTTCCATGGCTCTCCAGCACAGAGAGTTTGGTAGGCATCTTCTCTGTGCCATACTGCACCGTTGTGGCTGTGTATGCAGCAGTTGTGGATGTGGGACTACGTGGCAAACACTATCCCATTTGATAGGTACCCTGACGTAATCATTGGCATAATTGTCTGTTGACCGTAATGCCATCTTCCATACAGAACATGATTGTACAGACTTCCGTTGACAGTTTGTGTGATTATATTATGAATGAGATATGGGAATGATCTGTTGCTTTAACTTTGGATGCCAGTGTATCAGGACCGTGTTGTCTAATGGTGCAAGGCCAGATCATTTAGTCATCCAAACCACAGCCCCTCCAACTACTGCAAAGTCTGGTGGCCCTCTTCAGTTGTCATATATTTCTGTGGACCTTCCCTAGCACCCCACCAGAGTGGTTATCTGTTTCATTAAGGAATGCAAGCCACACCACTTTAGCAGAGTCAATGGTTCATATATGAAGGTGTGTCATGCAACTGAAATGTGTGGAATGATTTGGCCATTATCAAGCAGTCACAGAATTTGGCATAAAATAACATTTTTCCATGGTATTGTCATTGACTTTTTAATTGCACAGTTAATATTACAACAGCCTTAACTTCAGTAATTATACACTTCATATCATAGAATATCACAACATAATTAACTTTAGTAACAATATAGTTTCTCATAAGTCATTTTGTAAACTTTGACAGCAGTTGATGGATGTCTGTTACAAAGGAGGCCACGCATAACTGAGTAAAGTTATGACAGCTAAAATACACTGACTTTCCCTAAGCCAATAGCATCCTGTACAAGTGTGTGAGTAATTGTGTTGGCGGCACTTTTAGCAGTTATGTTTAGAGTACTCTTAGGTGGGTAGTCAGCACCTGACATATATGGATTCTGAAAGCAGGAGCTGTTTTGAGCCATGTTTACCCTGGTTTCACTACTATTTATTCTGTATAACTTGGCCACCTCACACCAACTGTATAAGAAATGTACCTCCCTAGACTATACTTGGTAGGTGCATTCTTTTAAATAGAGAATACAGTAACCAATGAGATTTAATGTACGTAAACTTGGCGACTGGGGATTTTAGATATCAGCACATTTTATTGTGAGTTTCCTTAAAGAACAATTTGTTATGTATGGTGCCAATATCACAGTGCTATTCTAAGCAGGTTAACTAGTTCTATACTGATGTGTAAGTGTAGGTACATGAACGACATATAATGTCCAGTAAAAAAAAAACATGAGAAGGGGTCAGTTTCTTCATATTGTAATTTGTTGCATTTAGTAGAGGAAGGGGTAGGAGTGAGTCATACTGAGAGAGGATGTAGACAGAAATTCACAATGAGTTCCACTTACATAAGGTTCACTTTACATTAAAAAAATCCTCACTTCCAGCTTCAGCAGCAAGTCCACATCAACATATATAATTGAATTACCCAAACAGTCAAACACAGGTGTAGCTGAGGTATATCCTGCTAAAGCATAGTCTCCCACTTAGTAAACAAATATATCCGAATGAATTACTGTGGACCAGTGGCAAAGACCTACTAATAGTACTGAGACTACTAAAATAAAATTACAACTACAAAATAAAATAGGGTACAAGTAGTAAAAGTCCACATAATAATAATATATAAATCGCTACCACAAGAGTATCAATAATGGGGACACTTAAAATGTTATTAAAGTCTTATGCATACAAGTTAACACATGTTGAGTAACATAGTCAAAAGACCTTTACATCAGTTAGAGAACAAATGAAACTTTACATAAACACATCTCCAAACCCAAGACAGCAGCATGTAAATATGCAAAAATAGAAATATAATAACTTACTATTGCAGTAACAGAGCTCTAAAAGTCAATATACAGAAAAAGTATCAAGAAGATTTAAAATGAGATATAAAGAGCTGAAAATGTATCGAAGACAGCTGCTCAGCATTTCCCAGATAACATGCCAAAAAAATTATATATCCATCAAGCAGAAAAAAAAACGTTAGAAGCAAAAATCTGTATAGAAGACTAATAGTTGCACACATCTGCACAAACGCATGCATTCTCCTAATCATCCCCTCCCCACCAAACACAAGCACATATAATGCACTCACAAGGAAGCTTGGAGATGTCATATTTCTATTCAGCTGAAATGGGATTACAGAAGTTGGTATGACTGCATCCAGATACCACAGGAATATCATAAGCACCTGGTGCCATTACTCACCACTAGTATAGTATGGTAGACTCCACTGTGCCTGATTGATGATGATGTTCCCATTGGCACCTGTGTGCGATTCAGTTAAGGATGTTTTTGTATCCCAGTTGACCAGATGTTCAGGGGTTGTAAAGATAATTTACAATAGTGGCTGTATATGTTTTGGCAAGCTAACAATAGTACCCTTCCTGTCAAACAGTACATCCATTTAGACAGGGCTTCACATAGGTTGCAAGTCTAATGTTAGATCAATGTGCTGATGTGTCACTCATATTTATTCTCAGCGCATAAATTTACGTAAATATTTTTGCATTTATTGACCAGATATTATTCCCTATTTATGTACAGCCGTTGGCCACTACCTACAAAAAAAAAAAAAAATATGTTGCAGCTTACAGTAGTAATTGGCTCGCTTTAAATCAAATAGCCAAACATACATTTTTACTTCGCAAAATAGTTGAGTTGGTAGATGTAAAAGATTTCCATCCAAAGCTGAAAATGTTTTCCAATACAAAGAAATAAGCGCTAATAAGCCTATTTAATTTTTGTGTTTTAAAATCTTGATTAATTTCTTTTTGTGTTTTTCTTTAGCTGTTGGTATTTGTCATACAAGCAAACTAATTTGTAGTAAGTTGGGGGATATGATTTTGACAACTGTAATATTTTGGTGTGGTCCATTAGTTTGCAGAACAGTATTTTAACGATGTTGGGAGAATTGTAAGCTACAGTACCAACAAAATTTTTTTGCAAAACAAATAAGCAGTGAATTAGGACTGTCATTTTGATATTCTTCTAGTTGTTTTATTTATAAAAGGGTTTGACCTTAGGAAAACTTTTTCACTCTTGTACAATATCTTGATAATTGTAATCAAATTTACCGACTAAGTAATTTCTACTGTCCATAACTTTTTTGTTACTTTTCGCTTGTAGTCCTACTTTTGTGGATGCTGAAATGTTGTTTTTATTCATCTTACAAATTAACATGTAACGCCTTTCCCCTTATGCTTCAGGTTAATTCAAAGTACTATTGAGAGCGGTGACATTACTTTTCAAGAAACGGTTGGTCAAGGAGTGGTCCTTGATGAGATGGAGACAGACACAGAGAAATCAACAAATTTCGCCACATGCGGTACTCATATAGAAGGATTAACGTCACAAGAAGACACCTTATTCGCCACCAGATTAAGTTATAGTTCAAGGGGAATGGAATTTGATACGTTCAGCTGTAGTTTCTGTCTGCAGAGCTTCCCTACAAAATACAGACTTATAATGCATGTCTTCACCC
This sequence comes from Schistocerca serialis cubense, assembly GCF_023864345.2. NCBI lineage: Eukaryota > Metazoa > Arthropoda > Insecta > Orthoptera > Acrididae > Schistocerca > Schistocerca serialis. The sequence continues at coordinate 189,210,077 of NC_064648.1, forward strand.
ACATTGATGGTGTGCAGGTTCCTGCATACATTTGTAAGTCCTGTGGTGAGGTATTTCCCAGTAATGATAGGTTGGACAAACATTTGAAAATGAGTGAGTGTGATGAATTTTTATCTGCAGGCAATAATGAGAAATATGACTACAGTGAAGACCATGAAAATATTATCGTCTTGGAAAATCAAAGAGCAGTTTCTGCCATGGAGAAGCAGACTTCATCCAAGGAAACTTTGGAACCTTTGAAGAAATCTTTTAATGACACATCTAACATCCATACAGTGACACTTCCTACAGGGGTGGCAGACAGGAGTGGTGATTGTGAAACCTTAGGTACAAGTGGTAATGTCAATGTCCACACTGTTTTACTTCCTGCGAAGAGATTGCACAAATGTGATGAGTGCGGCAAATGTTTTACTCGGTCGGATCATCTCAAGACCCATTCGTTAGTACATACTGATGTAAGACCACACAGATGCAATGTTTGTGGAAAATCATTTAGCCAGTCGTGCAATCTCAAGAAACATGTATTAATACACTCCGGAAAGAAACCTCATAAATGTGAAACCTGTGGCAAATCTTTTACTGTACGCGGTTCTCTGAAGATACATTCCTTTACACACACAGGAAAGAAACCCCATTTATGTGATATCTGCGGCAAAACTTTTACTGGATCGAGTAATCTTAAAACCCACACATTAACACATACTGGGGAGAGACCACACAAATGTAGAGTTTGTGGCAAAAAATTTTGTGTGTTGGTTAATCTAAAGAAACATGTCTTGATACACACTGGACAGCGACCCCACAAATGCGATGTTTGTGGCAAATGTTTTACTGATTTGAGTACTCTAAGAAAACACACATTAATACACACTGGAAGGAGACCTCACAGATGCGTTATTTGTGGCAAATCTTTTACTCAGTCCAGTAATCTCAAGAAACACGCCTTAATTCATTCAGGACACAGGCCTCACAAATGTGATATTTGTGGAAAATCTTTTACGGAGTCAGGGACTCTAAGAAATCATATGTCTGTACACACTGGAAGTAGACCTCACAAATGTGATGCCTGTGGCAAATCTTTTGCTTTGTTGGGTAATCTCAAGACCCATGCATTACTCCACACAGGAAAGAGAGAGTACAAATGTGATACATGTGGCAAATGTTTCACTGTGTTGAGTAACCTCAGGACCCACATTCGAAGACACACTGGAGAGAAACCGCACAAATGCGATGTTTGTGGCAAATCATTTACTGAGTCGGGTACGCTCAAGAAACATGAACTAATACACATCGGAAAGAGATCTCACAGATGTGATGTCTGTGGAAAGTCTTTTATTCACTTGCGTAATCTGAAGGCCCACGCAATAATCCACACTGGTGAGAGACCACACAAATGTAGTGTTTGCGGAAAGTTATTTACTCAGTCAGGTAATCGCAATAAACATGTGTTAATACACACTAGAAAGGGACCTCACAAATATGGTTCTCGGCACAAATAAATTTATTTAGCAGATGTTATCAAGATCCATACAGGTATGTGTATTGGGAGATGTTGCAAATTTGTTGTGTGATAAATCCTTAACATGTGCTAGAATTCTGTGTTGTGTGATAAATCCTTAACATGTGCTAGAATTCTGAAGAGGCATGTACTGATATGTGCTAGCGAGGGATCGCAAATATGACTAATACATTTCTGCAGTTTGACATTTTAAAGAAGATATTCACAAAGTTCCTACAGATGAATCACATAGTTGTGACTTTTTTTGTGAATAATGTTGCTATGCTTTAGTCATACTTGATACCAGAAGTTCGTTCATTTAGTGAAATCTTTTACAAATAAATACCATGCAGTAATCAGGACCCTAGATATGCCAAGGAAATGTATTCGTTTGTTGTTCATTATTGGAAAGATAATGAAAGTATCCCTAGAGACAGCAAAAAATGTAATGTTTGTAGCACATTCTTCACTCAGGCTAGTGAAGAAGAGAAAGGTCAGAAAAATCTGATAATTATTCAAGTATTGGACATAGATTCACTTTCTTAACAGTAGTACAATGTATGTAATTAAGTATCCATTTTTTGTGCTTATCCTCCATTTCAATCTGTTTGATAATGGTAGATATGCAGTGGTAAGTTAAAAATTGTGATCTGCTGCATGTTAGCATTTTACTCAACCTTCAGATTGCAATACAGCAGTGCTTTGACATGATGTGAACTCAACGATTCTTTGGTAGGTTTCCAGTAGTATGTTGGGCTATATGTCTACACACAATTCCCATAAATTGTAGGCTGGTGGTTTGTGGATACATAGCTGGTGCCCTGTAGTATCCTTGATGTGTCTGATCGGCCTCTCATGAGGTGAATTGGATGACCAAGACTAAAGTTATAACATTGCTCAAATCATTTTAGTGCAGTTCTGCTCTTGTCACTTGGATAATTATCCTGCTAGAAGACACCATGACCATCATGGAGGACTTCAGACATGCACATTGTTTGCAGTAATGTTCATGTAGTTCACTGTCGTCCTGGGGCCTTCAATTATAACTACCTGTCCCATGGTAACCGAAGTAAATGTTATCCACAGCATAAACTGTCTCCATATTCCTGCTTCTGTTGTGTTGTGCGTATTGCAAGCAACTATTCACCTCATTAAAGGTGGATCTTGGTACCATTATTGACCTAGTGTAACAAAGAGTGTCGCTTATCTGAAAAAGAGACATGTTTCCATTGATTTGCAATCCAATTTCGATAATCCCATTTCCACTGCTATTGTAATAGACAGTGTTGTTGGATCAACCTATGAATATGTGGCCATTATATGCATTGAACCCTCTCCTTCAACAGTCCCTGCTGAATTGTGTGGTTCTGAACACTTGAGCCTGCACCATGTCTGCATCCTCATATTTGACACAGATTGCTGCTTATCTCACTGTACAGAATGGGCAGACCTCTTACCCTCAAGTTCATTGGAGAGGTGTGAGTGTCTTACACCTTATTGTCAGCTTGTGGTTTCACCATCTGTCAGCCAACTTCCATAGAGGTTGACAATAGTAGCACATGAACAGGCATAAGACTCACAGCTTGTGAGATACTCATACTCAGGTACCAGGCTATAATACTCTGCCATTTGTTACATTTTATTTATCATGCCTGTTTACACCTTATACTAATACTCTACTCTCATGTTAGGAGCTGTATTTCTCGTGAAATGCTTTGTGTGTGTTCCAAAGCTCTGTACATGATGATTACATAATGAAGATTGGTTTTATGCATTAAATCTTATATATTTTTTTAGTTTTGGATACTGTGTGAAGGCAGAACAAAAACAGACTTGAAAGTACTGCCTCATCTAGAGTTAAACTATAATTCCAGTTGATTGTATAAAACAAAAGGATATTTGAAACATTATCACTAGGTGACATTATAACTGGGTGTGAAACGTGATCAGATGCATAATTTTCAATGTAATAAGCAAATACATCAAATGATCTTTCTTTGTAATAGCTTTGTTTTTATTTGTCTTCTTTTTAATTGTGTCTGCTGTATAGATTAAAAATTAATTCTTAGTGTATATTTTCTTTTATTTTTGTGATTAAAAGTGATGTTTCCAGAAATCTCTCATTACAGTTCTGTTATATAGGGTGTTCAAAAAGTCTCCCTGCAGTTCCGTGTGATTGTTAGCTGCACGTGCTGTATGATTGGTCGCCTGTCTGGGTTACTTCCCTCCAAGTGGACTCTCCCAACATTCCACTGCTTCGTTTATCTCAGTAAAAATGAATATTTAAAAATTAATAACTTGTATTTCACTGAGTTTCATTTTGGTATATTCACTGCAGCATGCAGCACGCGTAGAGAGACTTTTTGAACACCCTATATATAAAAATGTTTATTTTTATGGTCAATTTTTGGTTTCCTATCTTTTTCTTGCTGCTGCAAAACATGTGGCTAGTTACATTTTGTCATACTCGTAATCTAAGATACTTGTCATTAAGTGATAGGCATTTTTCAGTTTTGCATTGCTTTCAGCTAGTGAAGTGAGAACGTTTCTATCATTATAGATCTTGCAACATAATAATGTGATTCTGTCTATACTATCACAGTGGCTTTTAAATATTTATTATTTATGGTTTCTCGTTCTTCATACACACATAACAAATTTTGGTTGTGACTGGGATTTAAAAAGCTTATATTCAAAATTGTGTAATTTTCCTTATGATAATTTTGTTAAAATATTCGGTCCAGCTATTTACTTACACATTTCTGCATCATTTTCTATTTGTGGATCTTTTATTTTAGTAATAATAGACTGTATGTTGTTTTCTCAGTAATGACTTGCAGAAATGACAGATATAATCATTGTTACTCAAGTAAGAACAGAGCCTCTAATGCAGGAACTTATGATGGCACTACTCATACTGAAGCTTACATTCTGGCACATAACTCTTCCATTTTAACAGTCCCATCACTGTATATGATAATATGGAATTCCTCAATAGAGTGAATGCAGTAAAAAGTGGTAGCATAATCAAATAGAATTTTAAATGACATAATGGACTGAAGTTTAGACACTATTACTTTTTCCAAATGAAATTCTATTTTTTTTAGTGGTACTTAGATAATAAGACTGAAACAAATATTATGAATAACTGATCAGTGTCGTCATCGTCGTCATCATCATCATCAACATCATGTGGGGTATTGACCATTTTTTCATGTTTCAGTTGAAATTTCTGTCAAATATCATTAGTGCCGTAACAACCATTACCAAACACTTATCTTGCACTTGCTAGCGAAATCTGTCATTGGAGGTACAAAGATTCACTGTGTGAGAATTACTTTATAACTGAATGTTAAGTAACTAATTTTAAAAAACGTTGTCTATTTCATAGTTGTTTATTTCATAAGAACAACATACGTCTACAGCCAAACTTGTAGCCCACCTAAAATTACTAAGAAGAATCATTAGCAGTTGCTGTTTGATAAGTTAGCTCAGCACCACGTGGCACTTCTGGTTGAAGTAGTTCTGTTTAAAGGCAGCATGATCCATATGATCGGACATCAGGCAAAAGTATTTTGACTAACATTATTGTGGAATTGTGTCCAAATTGAGTATAATTTAGATATTGTCCTTTGCAGAATTGCAGTCCTTTTCGTTTGGAATTACTTGAATGAATGCAGTTTGTTGAAAGATGAGACTGGTTACATTTCAAGATCAAAATAACTATTCTTGACTCCAAAAAGCATTTGTTCATTCACATTTATGTTACTCATTTGGATTCAGTGTGTAAATGTTTGTTCTATGAAAATGACACTGTGATTTAAGTTTATGAAGTAATCATTTGTTTAACATGATTAAATGAAATCCTTCATCACTTTATTAATTATGTATGATGAGTAATGTTAAGTTAACTTGGGTGCCACATAGGGATACAGGTGTAGCTCACACATGTATTCATCCCTGTTAATTTGTACAAAATGGAGCTATAGAGTTGCACTTGTATGTAGTTTCACATCTTTGGTTACAGTTCATTGCACATCATAGAGTTGTGAGATTTAGACATTGTATGTACAGAAAGTATATCATTGTGGCAGTTCTGTAAGATAAATCTATTTCATTATATTCTGATAAGTTGATGTTTGACAAATGTTGATATAATGGGAGGTATTAGACTTCTTAAGTATCCACATTACAACCAGTAGCGGTTTTCTCTTCAGAAAGAGTTAAGGCTTCGTCTAAGAGAATAACCTCATTTGGTTTAAATAACTATGTAGTCTGTTTGAATAACTGTCCAGTGAGAAAAACAAATTCATTTGTTAGTGGAAGCAATGACAGTAGAAGGCTTTTGGTACAGTGATACTAAAAATTAAACATATCCAACACTGGATCTTGAATATAATTGACCAGATGTAGAACAACAACCACAGCATAAGATCTCTTCACTTTTCACGTGGAAATATGCACTCAGTAGAAACTCAGTTTCACATTCCTTCTAATGGGAACAAGAGGACAAGACGGAAAATACCAGCACTTTTGTAAGTGAAAACCTAGCAAACACCAAAATGGATGATGGATAGCGGCAGTTTCAGGTGGAGTGTCAAAATAAGGAAAACTCTTGAAACATCAGCATGGAATCTCATTCCTGGAAGTTTACAGAACACCAAGTGGATTGAGGGCAGGATAGGGTTGGCAGTCATGTGAGGGATGATTGAGAATCATAATTATTGTCGAACAGGCCTGTGGGTGTTATAGTTTGCATTGAGGCCCTCAGAAAGATGGAGTTGCCAGTCTCAAGAGCAGCCGGTGGGCCATCTGCTCTGTAGCAGAGATAAAACACAAGAGAGGCTGTTACATATGGCTTAAACCATCTCCGCCCTAGCAGAAGTAAGTTACAAAAGAACAAGACCGACAAGTGTCTATGTGCAGATAGGTTTGGGAGGCACTTATGGCTTCCTTCACACCTCTTCTAACTCATTATTAATAGAATATTAGGCTATTCTAGGTTTTTTAAGATCTCTGTACTGCCCTTGGACTTCAATCCATCAAATCAACACTGCTGTAGCAGTGCATGTGATGTGAGGTATTTTGCATTCCAACTGATCCATAGTAAGAAGATTCTCTGGGATGTGGAACATCTCAGAAAACAAGAATACAGAATAAATATTTACAAAATATGAAAAAGTATAATAATGTACCTTCCACAAATCCCAAATGAAATTGCCTTTGCAAATGGGAAACCAGTCAAAAAAGAAAAAAAAAATTTAAGCATATTTATATTTAAAAGGATTTGAAACTTGTCACCAAATATTAAATGTTAAGTAAACATATGTGCATATGATAATTCATAAGCTATTGTAGATAGACATCATGAAATAATAACAGGCTACAGAACTTATTTATAAAGATCGCGTTTCAGCACAAAATTTTTTGCAGAAATCAGATTGTATGCATTATTCATATTATGTGATATTATTAATAACATATACACACCAACTGGTTCTACTAAGAAGTCCATCAATGGGGTAGGAGTTCTCCACAAATAAACCCTTTGACTCTTCTCAAACTAAACTTAATTACTAGTTAAACTTTTTATGGCTGCTGGCATGTTGCTGAAAATGTGTACTTCTTCTTTCTAGTTTTGATTCCACGAATTGACCTGTTCTTTTTTTGAAAAATATATTTAATAACAAATTTCATTAAGGAATGAATGTATTGGGAAGCAGTCTTAGTATCCTCAGTTTCTTAAAAGTCCCTCTGCAAGTCGATCTTGAGTTCACTTGACAAATAATCCATACTGTGGATTTTTGCGCTCAGAAAACGTGAGCTTGGCTTGAAAACAGTTCTGTATGACATAATGGAATTAAATTAAGCATAGTGCTCTAGCTTTTTTATTTTTATATCACCTATGTCTGACAACATTTGCATAGCAAGTAGAGATTTATTTAGGTACTTCAGCAGTTCTGTGGTATGCTCCTCTTTGTTAAGTCATCATTAAGGTGTAAGGCCATGAATTTAACACTGTCAGTTTCTTCTATCGGATAGTCATCATATTTTAGGCATATACTGGAGAAAACATTATACAAGTTCTGAACTGCAGATAGCATGTTTTTTTTTCAAAGTTTAGTGACAGACAATTGGCTAGAAATAATTTATTAATGTCCATGAAAATTTAATTAGCCGACCTTTCAAAGGCTATACTTGATTTAATGTTTACTGCAATTTTTGTATCATTTGCAAACGAAACAAACTTAGCATCTGGTAATGTTACTAATGAAATATCATTGGAATACATAAGAAAAAGTAAGGACCTGGTTCCTAGATGGATGATGCCTGATAGCTTAACACATGTCTCTTTCCTATTGACACTATTTATTTTCTGTCAGACATATAGGATTTGAATCATTTTGCACAATTTCTTGTTACACCATAAAATTCTGGTTTATTTGATAGGATGTGGCAATTTACACAATCAAATGACTTTGACAGATCACAAAATATACCAATAGCCTGTAATTTATTTTCTAATGAATTAAGCATATTGTGAATGTATGTGTAGATAGCCTTCTCAATATAGGAGCCATTTAGAAATTAGAACTGTGACATAGATAATATTTTATTTATGACTAGATGGTGAAGAAGACAGCAATGTATTATATTTCCTAAACTTTTGGAGCATGCAGGCAAAAGTGATATTGGATGGATGTTTGATGGTATTTCTTTACCTCCTCTCTTCTAGAAAGGCTAAACTTCAGTAAAATTTAGTTACTCAAATAACTTAAAATGCCAACTCAGAGCACACTGATTAACTATGTTGATATATTACCATAGCCACTAATTTTTATTTTCTTTATTTTAAGAAATTTGTGGTGGCCTTCATTTCTACTGGTGTTGTAAGGGTCATACTCATATTATTTCATACACATATTATTTTTGTTATTTACAGTGCTTGGTCTGAGATATTCTGTGGCAGCATCTACTGAACTTAGTACCCCATCATTTCAGTAACAGCTTTGAAGTTCTTATTGAAAAGTTCTGTAACACTACACACATCTGTTACCTGTGTATCATTTAGTTTTAATGCTATGTGCTGGTTCTACCAGTCTCTTCCTTCACTATATCCCATATTTTCTTTGGATTATTTGATGTGACTATCCTTTTCAGATAATGCATTTCCTCTGATGTTCGTATTACTGCACCCAATATTTTACAGTATGTTTTATAACGATCTATAGCATTTACATCTGAGCTGTTTCTGTTTGACAGATAAAATTTCCTTTTTTTTCTAGCAGGATGCTTTTATTCCTTGAGTAATTCGTGGCTTTTTATAGAGTTTTGTTTAATCTGGGTTAGTTTTGGGTGGAAAAAGTTTTCAGATAAGTGAAGGGCATTATTAATGAAAGTGTTGTACTTGTCATTCAAGCTGTGAGCATTGCAAACAACACTCCAATTTGTGTATGGGAGAAGTTTCCAAAAACATCAATTTTTGGCTTATTGGGTACACTCTTGAACTCAAATTTAGTAGGTTTTATATCCCAATCAGTATTAACATTTAGCAAAAGGAACTGCGTATCAGAGTCTGCAAGGCTACTTATTATTGGTTTTATAATATAATTTTGTTCATCAGACATTTCTATAAATATATAATCAATGCCTATCTTTAAGCCCTTAGCTGTTCTAGTTGGAAAGTTAACACTATGAATTAATTTTAATGATAGTGCTATTGACTGCAATAAGTTCTTACTGAAAGAATTTTCAAGACAATGTACATTAAATATGAAATTCTGCTTCTGTTGCACATGCTGTTATAGGCAAAATTTATGAATGTCCATGTTATTAAATGTAGGGGAGTTCCAGATGAATGTGGCAACTCCCCTGTCCTAGAAAAGTGATAAGCTAACCTAAATACTGCAACACTTCATACATCTCTATCAGTGGTGTTATCGTGTTCAGAGAGGCAGATTATGTCAACTGAGTAGGATATTCAGATAAATAGTTCATTGATTTTACTTCTTAGTCCTCATATATTTAATGCCCTAAAAGTAGTTGCCATTTCACATTGACTGAAATAAAACTGAGAGGAAATATAATTTCCCATGATTGATGAAAATTTTTGACCAACAACTCTGTTTGCTGATGCAATATCCCAGAATCCTGTTACTTAGTTTCTTTCTCATATTCAAGATTCGTTTCAATTCTGACATATCTCAGAGCTTGTCTCATTTGTGTTCTGCCTGTCCTAAAAAAGGTGCTGCTCCAACACCTGTAACCACTGGTATTTTACCCCTCATGGCAGTGCTTCCTCCCCCCCCCCCCCACTTAAATTTCCTGTTATTTGCCCAGCCAGTTTACCCTTCCATTATTTCCTGCTAAGCTCTAGGCCATGGTTAGTATAAATATACCTCATGAGAGAATCAATAGGAACCACAACACGTGATCATGTCCCCAACCAACTCTCATGACAGAAGAGTTCAAATGAGATCAGACATGGTGCCTCAGAAGCAATGCAAACCTCACACTGGTATGTCCCGATGCTGATGCAATCTCTGTAGATCACACTCTGTATTGTACTCATGATTTGTCAGTACTGTTGTCTAGCCCAATCACAATAATCACTGTGGCTTCCTTGTTAAAGTTTTTACAAAGTAAACCTAAGTCCTATGCCACATCACCCAGAGCAGCACTAGGTGTAAAAAAATTGGTGACATTGTATTATGATCCTGTTTCATCCTGAAGAGGTTGGCCTACACCTCTGGCACAAGAACTACCTAACAACAAAACTTGCTTTCTCTTTGCTAACTTCCCTACATTCTTACTCAGTTTTCTACTGAAAGTTTTATTGAGATTTAGAACAGATTGAAATTACCTGCTAGTACTCAGTATACACTTAATATTAAGAATGATTTATTATTAAATTCTACTTTTGTTTCGCATGTTTACACATTCTGCTCTTGGCAAAATTTATAACTGCTGCTGAGTTTATCTTGTCGTGAAATTGAAGTAGCTAGTTCCTGTGATTTCATATGGGCAGAGATCACTCCTGGCAACCGGAATAAAATAATAATTGGATCCTTTTACCGATCTCCTAATTCAGATTATACATCTGCTGAAACTTTCAAGAAAACTTGGGTTTAATTTCAAACACTTATCCTACTCATACAATTATAGTTTGTGGTGACTTTAATTTACCCTCGATATGTTGGTGAAAATAAATGTTTAAATCTGGAGGTACACATAAAACTTATCTGAAATTGTCCTAAATGCATTCTCTGAAAATTATTTCGAGCTGTTAGTTCATGAGCCCATGCGAATAGTAGATGGTTGTTGCTGTGTGCTGTTTATAGTATTAATGAAAACTGTTTAAAACATTTGATCAGCAGCAGAAGTTCATTGACAGACACGTGAGATGTATGGCCCCAGTGTGTTGAGTGACAGCAAAGTGTGTAAATGGGTGAGAGCTTTCAAGAATGGAAGGGAAAATGCCCACAATGAACTGCAATCAGGCTGTTTATCAGTGATATCAAAAGATTACATCATAGCTGTGGGCAAAAAGATTTGTGAAGACCAGCAGCTCGCAAGTCTATTTTAGCAATTGAGTTTTCGAAATGTGGGTAAAACAACTTTGCACAAAGCTGTCTCTGGAAAGTTGATATTTTGCAAACAGTGTTCACATTGCATTTCAAGGCTACTTACTGAGAAACACATAATGGAAAGAATGGCTTCTGATCTTGTTTTTTTGGATCAGTATCATAACGAAGACGATCAATTTTTAAAGAACATTACCACAGGCAACGAAACGTGGGTTTTTCACATGGCCCCAGAGTCTAAATGTCAGTCACTGGACTGGCATTACACAACATCAGAAGTCAAAGTCGATCCTGAGAAAACAATTTCAACATGTAAGGTTATGACGACCGCATATTGGGATAGATATGGTGTCTTGTAAGTAGAGTAATGCATCAAGGGACAGCAAGAAATGCAGTCACTGCACTACCCTGACTAAATTTAAAACTTTTTTAACAGCTGTATATATATGTCAGAAAAGAGAATAAGTTCAACTGGTCACAAAAAACTAAAAATGAAGACCAGTTGTGTCAAAACCAATTATAATAACACTTAATACTTGTATGAAACTATACTAAAAAACATAGTAGAGCATTTATTTAAAAGATAGCCATTACCATGAATTCAACATCCATGAAAAACTTGCAAATGACTTTATTAAATAGTATAAGGCATTATAACTCGCTTAATCACAACTACTTGTTCTTCTTCTAGTTATTCTTCTTCGTTCTGTCCCATTTATCGATGGGGTCGTTGGCATTGTAGTTTGGGTTCTGCCAGTTCTAAGTAACAGTGGGTGACTGGACGCCATTCCTGGCGCCACCGTTCCTCCGGTACAGAATCTACATATCCACATACCCCATCTGTATGTGTCCAGAATAAATCTCGTGCAGAAGTGTTAGGATGATTTGTTATATATGTGTATCTGAGGTGGGACATGAGTATCAGCCAAATATTTACCTGGTTGAATGTTGGAAACCACCTAAAAACCACCTTCTTGTTGGTCAGTTCAGCAGCCCTCATCATTAATCCCTGAGATGAATTAGAGCTTAGGTAGATTTGCATACCCAAATCCTGAAAGTGGCACATTGACATGTGCAGCTAGCAGGGCAGGTTGAATACCCAGTTACATAAGTAGCAAATAATGGAAACCAATAAAAGTGTAAATCAAATAGCAGGAACTACAACAGTGGACACAGAAGAAATCTTTAAAAAAAACGGTGTCACTCTCTTCAGTCTACAAAAATAAACTTGCAGAACTACAAAGTGGTTGCCTGTTCACTTGTTTGTCTAGAGCAGTGGCCTACCAGGTTTTAATCATGAACTTCTGTGAAAGAAAAATGAACGGATTGGAGAGGCTGGAGTGAATGACCTCTACAGTGGGTGGTCAGGAGGCCTGCAGTTCACCACCTGAGTGGGGTTGCAATGACATGGTGGATAGTTGCTAGGCAGTTTTTCGACATTCCTACATGAATAAGAATTGTTAAGTACGTCTGTTCCATAACAAGCCATGACGTTGATGATGTTCTCGGAAGGGGAAAATGTAATAATTTCTGTTTTTATAAGACATAGGTACAACTTCTGAGATTTCAGCACAGCCTGAACGCAGTTCCTTTTGCAAGAGTGCTTATTCAGTCTTATTGCTGATGCCTCTTATATCACCCCTGCTGTGATGTTGCCTGTTAAGTTGGTCATAGTTTCTTAATGTCACACCAGCTGAAGCCATGGTGCAACACAACTCCTTTCTTTGGAGGACCCAGTCCACTAGGTTGTGGTGTAGAATATCGTCACATACGGCTGTGCTGTAGGTATGCGGCAGGCGACAACCAGAGGGACCCTGCTACAAAACGAAATGTCACACCAGACCATTACTCCCAGCTGTCGTCCAATATGGCGGGTGGCAGTCAGGCTGGTATACCAATGCTGTCCAGGGCATCTCCAGACACGGTTTCACTCGCCATTGGGGCACAGTTGGAAGTAAGACTCATCACTGAAGATGATTCTAATGAAGTCAATGGTATTCCAGGCTGGAGACATGTCTGAATATAGTCCAGATTGCTATAGGATACCAACCTGACTGTCGTCCAGCATATGACCCGACAACCAGGAGTGATGGTCTGAGGATGCCATTTCATTTCATAATAGGACTCCTTTGGTTGTCATCCACAGCACCCTTATATCACAGCGGTACATCGACGATATTGTACGCCCCATTTACTTGCCCTTCATGGCAATCCGTCCTACAGTTGAATTTCAGCTAGATAATGTCCGCCTGCACATGGCAGGAGTTTCCACTGCTTGTCTTCATGCTTGCTAAACCACATCTTAGCCAGCACGATCGCTGGCTCTCTTCCTAATTGAGATCATTTGGAGCATTATTGGCACATCCCACCATTCAGTTCAGGATTCTGACAGTCTGACACACCACCTGGACACAGTTTGGACAATATCTCTCAGGAGGACAGCCAACAACTCTGTCAGTCAGTGGCAAGCTGAGTAACTGCTTCTATAAGAGCCATAGGTGGAACAACACGTTATTGACTTGCTCAACTTATTAAGCTCTTTCTCATGAAAAAATCATCCAATTTTTCTAAAATTGTAATTATTCGTTTGTCTTTACATGTACATTACATCTACCAATCTCCGTTCCATTCAGGTAGTTATTTCATGGTGCGTTGTTTCCTTTGTCATAGAGTGTTGGTAATGTTCCATCTGTGTCCTTACAAGCCATAATGCAGTTCAATTGCCGGACTCTTACAACCCCACTGGCGTCCACCCAAAGGTTCAAAATATTCTGTGCCTGCAGTAGCCTCAGAGAGTCTACTTATTTTTACAAGATCTGTATTTGAACCTCCACTATAATCTCCAACATCAATTTCCAAAGCGATTTATGTGGAAACCATGTCATGATCTCACTCATGCACAGCATGTAGGATAATGTACAAACAGTAAAGTTTGTTTCAGAATCGAAGCCATTTTGGTTTCCATGAGAAAAAGAGGTGACAGTTTTAAGGCAATTTCAAAATGTTTCCACAGTGTTTCACCACCCGACTATACAGTGAATCAACAAAAACTGCAAGTTCACTGTTACTAGCTATTACCTGGTAACTAACCTTGTCATTTCATTCAATATTAATACCAGTCACTGTAAACCCTAACCTGAATTAGTAGCAATTAACATAATATCAAAAACACCATTTGAATTTGTTTTTCCTCTTAAAGGCATGTCATGTAATGCACCCAAACACTGGGAGAGAAACAACTGATTTCTAGTTAGTGTGACTAATTTGTACCAATCTAGCAAGGTTCAAACTGACTAGTTCTTCTACATTCTTAGTTTTGTGCATCACAATTTTAAAAAATTACTTGACTTTCCTACTGCATCTTTATACCATTTAGAATTCCTATGCACTTTTCAGATTCGTGAAACATTTGGAAACTGGTGAATAGACAGCTTATAACTGTGCTATCATGACTGCCAGAAACGCACACACAACTTACAAAGTGAGCTGTTAATTGAGTTTAATGGAAATGTCCTCTTTTTTGCCATCTACATTACTCTTCAAATTTTAATGTTCGTCAGGTTACCATGAATTCAATAAAATCTTATACTTTACTTATTGTTATTTTATATATTTATTCATCTATCAAATCTGATCCCATAAGGGACCAGGGTTTCACACACACACTATTTTTTACTTTACTTAACAGTTACATAGGTAATAACAATAAATTTTGTATGATGAATAGTAATGAAATAGCATAATAAATCGAAAATTATTTGACTGTATGCAGAAACAATGTTTAAAAATATTTATGATTAAGAACTAGTGAAGCTAGAGTATACTACTTCTCCCACTTCCCACTAACAATAACAACAATTATAATAATACTAATAATAATAATTATAATGATAATAAAAATGATAATAATAGTGATAGTAGCACATATAAAAAGTATTTGTAGGTATACAAAAGTAATATTATCTGGTATAGTAAGTTCTGAGGGAGGTCAACTTAAGTAGGCTACACCAACTAGGAGCAGTGGTGAATCTACATCTACAGGATTGCTCTGCAATTCACATTTAAGTGCTTGACAGAGGGTTCATCGAACCACAATCATACTATCTCCCTACCATTCCACTCCCGAACAGCGCACGGGAAAAACGAACACCTAAACCTTTCTGTTCGAGCTCTGATTTCTCTTATTTTATTTTGATGATCATTCTTATCTATGTAGGTTGGGCTCAACAAAATATTTTCGCATTTGGAAGAGAAAGTTGGTGACTGAAATTTCGTAAATAGATCTCGCCGCGACGAAACATGCCTTTGCTTTAATGCCTTCCACCCCAACACGTGTATCAAATCTGCCACACTCTCTCCCCTATTACGTGATAATACAAAACGAGCTGTCCTTTTTTGGACCCTTTCGATGTCCTCCGTCAATCCCACCTGGCAGATCTAGTTGGAAACCAAGATGTAATGGCATAATGGGTGTGTATGGCTACAGAGTTAGACATTATTGTGGTTCAAATGGTTCAAATGGCTCTGAGCACTATAGGACTTAACTTCTAAGGTCATCAGTCCCCTAGAACTTAGAACTACTTAAACCTAACTAACCTAAGGACATCACACACATCCATGCCCGAGGAAGGATTCGAACCTGCGACCGTAGCGGTCACGCGGTTCCGGACTGTAGCGCCTTTTAACCGCTTGGCCACCCCGGCCGGCAGACATTATTGTGGCTTCAGTGGATACATCATTAACTGTCTTTCGAAACTGGAGATGTTATTCAGTTCTCTGATATAATCGAGGAAGTGGTTGAATGATGGAGTGGGACAGAAAGGATTTTGTTCTGGTGGGAGGAGTGTTTCTGCATGTTTTTCAAACAAGGTTAAGGGGAAGAGAGATAAGGACACTGTAAAGTGACAAGACAGTGGAGGAGACAGAGCGTATGGGCATCTGTTCATTTATCTACCTACAGCCGTGTTAGCTGAGTATATGATGGTCAAATATGATGAAAGACTTGAACATCACAGATATATCAACTGCAGAAGTAGATGCATATTGGTTACACGAGCGCAGTTTTACAAATATGGAAACTATATATACAAACGCGCGCTAAAAATCAAAAGACCCATTTTTTAGATGAGACAGAGTGTAATTACACACACATAAATCGGCATTTTTATATGTAAATAATCGCAAACCCCCCCCCCCCCCCATGAACCATGGACCTTGCCATTGGTGGGGAGGCTTGCGTGCCTCAGCGATACAGATAGCCGTACCGTAGGTGCAACCACAACGGAGGGGTATCTGTTGAGAGGCCAGACAAACGTGTGGTTCCTGAAGAGGGGCAGCAGCCTTTTCAGTAGTTGCAAGGGCAACAGTCTGGATGATTGACTGATCTGGCCTTGTAACAATAACCAAAACGGCCTTGCTGTGCTGGTACTGTGAACGGCTGAAACCAAGGGGAAACTACAGCCGTAATTTTTCCCGAGGGCATGCAGCTTTACTGTATGATTACATGATGATGGCGTCCTCTTGGGTAAAATATTCTGGAGGTAAAATAGCCCCCCATTCGGATCTCCGGGCGGGGACTACTCAAGAGGATGTCGTTATCAGGAGAAAGAAAACTGGCGTTCTACGGATCGGAGTGTGGAATGTCAGATCCCTTAATCGGGCAGGTAGGTTAGAAAATTTAAAAAGGGAAATGGATAGGTTAAAGTTAGATATAGTGGGAATTAGTGAAGTTCGGTGGCAGGAGGAACAAGACTTCTGGTCAGGTGACTACAGGGTTATAAACACAAAATCAAATAGGGGTAATGCAGGAGTAGGTTTAATAATGAATAGGAAAGTAGGAATGCGGGTAAGCTACTACAAACAGCATAGTGAACGCATTATTGTGGCCAAGATAGATACGAAGCCCACACCTACTACAGTAGTACAAGTTTATATGCCAACTAGCTCTGCAGATGACGAAGAAATTGAAGAAATGTATGATGAAATAAAAGAAATTATTCAGATAGTGAAGGGAGACGAAAATTTAATAGTCATGGGTGACTGGAATTCGAGTGTACGAAAAGGGAGAGAAGGAAACATAGTAGGTGAATATGGATTGGGGGACAGAAATGAAAGAGGAAGCCGCCTGGTAGAATTTTGCACAGAGCACATCATAATCATAGCTAACACTTGGTTTAAGAATCATGAAAGAAGGTTGTATACATGGAAGAACCCTGGAGATACTAAAAGGTATCAGATAGATTATATAATGGTAAGACAGAGATTTAGGAACCAGGTTTTAAATTGTAAGACATTTCCAGGGGCAGATGTGGACTCTGACCACAATCTATTGGTTATGACCTGTAGATTAAAACTGAAGCAACTGCAAAAAGGTGGGAATTTAAGGAGATGGGACCTGGATAAACTAAAAGAACCAGAGGTTGTACAGAGATTCAGGGAGAGCACAAGGGAGCAATTGATAGGAATGGGGGAAATAAATACAGTAGAAGAAGAATGGGTAGCTTTTAGGGATGAAGTAGTGAAGGCAGCAGAGGAGAAGAAATTTTGAATTTAATTGATGAAAGGAGAAAATATAAAAATGCAGTAAGTGAAACAGGCAAAAAGGAATACAAACGTCTCAAAAATGAGATCGACAGGAAGTGCAAAATGGCTAAGCAGGGATGGCTAGAGGACAAATGTAAGGATGTAGAGGCCTATCTCACTAGGGGTAAGATAGATAACGCCTACAGGAAAATTAAAGAGACCTTTGGAGATAAGAGAACGACTTGTATGAATATCAAGAGCTCAGATGGAAACCCAGTTCTAAGCAAAGAAGGGAAAGCAGAAAGGTGGAAGGAGTATATAGAGGGTCTATACAAGGGCGATGTACTTGAGGACAATATTATGGAAATGGAAGAGGATGTAGATGAAGATGAAATGGGAGATATGATACTGCGTGAAGAGTTTGACAGAACACTGAAAGACCTGAGTCGAAACAAGGCCCCCGGAGTAGACAATATTCCATTGGAACTACTGACGGCCGTGGGAGAGCCAGTCCTGACAAAACTCTACCATCTGGTGAGCAAGATGTATGAAACAGGCGAAATACCCTCAGACTTCAAGAAGAATATAATAATTCCAATCCCAAAGAAAACAGGTGTTGACAGATGTGAAAATTACCGAACTATCAGCTTAATAAGTCACAGCTGCAAAATACTAACACGAATTCTTTACAGACGAATGGAAAAACTAGTAGAAGCCAACCTAGGGGAAGATCAGTTTGGATTCTGTAGAAACACTGGAACACGTGAGGCAATACTGACCTTACGACTTATCTTAGAAGAAAGATTAAGGAAAGGCAAACCTACGTTTCTAGCATTTGTAGACTTAGAGAAAGCTTTTGACAATGTTGACTGGAATACTCTCTTTCAAATTCTAAAGGTGGCAGGGGTAAAATACAGGGAGCGAAAGGCTATTTACAATTTGTACAGAAACCAGATGGCAGTTATAAGAGTCGAGGGACATGAAAGGGAAGCAGTGGTTGGGAAGGGAGTAAGACAGGGTTGTAGCCTCTCCCCGATGTTATTCAATCTGTATATTGCGCAAGCAGTAAAGGAAACAAAAGAAAAATTCGGAGTAGGTATTAAAATTCATGGAGAAGAAATAAAAACTTTGAGGTTTGCCGATGACATTGTAATTCTGTCAGAGACAGCAAAGGACTTGGAAGAGCAGTTGAATGGAATGGACAGTGTCTTGAAAGGAGGATATAAGATGAACATCAACAAAAGCAAAACAAGGATAATGGAATGTAGTCTAATTAAGTCGGGTGATGCTGAGGGAATTAGATTAGGAAATGAGGCACTTAAAGTAGTAAAGGAGTTTTGCTATTTGGGGAGCAAAATAACTGATGATGGTCGAAGTAGAGAGGATATAAAATGTAGGCTGGCAATGGCAAGGAAAGCGTTTCTGAAGAAGAGAAATTTGTTAACATCCAGTATTGATTTAAGTGTTAGGAAGTCATTTCTGAAAGTATTCGTATGGAGTGTAGCCATGTATGGCAGTGAAACATGGACGATAAATAGTTTGGACAAGAAGAGAATAGAAGCTTTCGAAATGTGGTGCTACAGAAGAATGCTGAAGATTAGATGGGTAGATAACATAACTAATGAGGAAGTATTGAATAGGATTGGGGAGAAGAGAAGTTTGTGGCACAACTTGACCAGAAGAAGGGATCGGTTGGTAGGACATGTTCTGAGGCATCAAGGGATCACAAATTTAGTATTGGAGGGCAGCGTGGAGGGTAAAAATCGTAGAGGGAGACCAAGAGATGAATACACTAAGCAGATTCAGAAGGATGTAGGTTGCAGTAGGTGCTGGGTGATGAAAAAGCTTGCACAGGATAGAGTAGCATGGAGAGCTGCATCAAACCAGTCTCAGGACTGAAGACCACAACAACAACAAAAATCGCAAAAAGTCAATTAAAATACTTATCCCACGCCGTGTAATCAAACTGACAGGTATAAGTTTAATATTGTAGCTGAAATTCTAGATCATTAAAATTATTTCCAAAACTGCAAAACAACTGTCACAAGTTGTATTTTCTAGGACTCCTCTGACCCACTGTACATGGTGCTACATGAAGACTAACGTCTGGATTAACAGAACTATTCCATTCATTATGGCCACTTTTAAGTAAATAGGAAAGGTTTGATTTCTTTAGCCAGATGACTAGCTCTCTTGACATATTTGCATCTTAATGACCTCCAGTAATGCGCACTCCACTCAGTCAACGCTTCTGTCAAGTTTGGCTGATGCAGGAGTGTTCAAAAATCGTATGTATAGTTGATAGTTGAGTTGCAAAGTTGATAGAAATTTAGTCATTTTCATCTGTTTATTTTTGGTGTAAGTAAGTTATTTTCTTCAAATTTTTGAATTTTATTTGAAGGGATGAAATGTAAATAACATGTAATGATAATTAAAGCACTCAAATCAACATAATTCTAATTAAAATCAAGAATGTTCCTCTGTTAATTTGAATGGAACAAACATAAGTGCCATCTGTTGACATATTTTCTAACTGATGTATGGTTTGACACACATAAAATGCATCTGCTCTACAGTTTGGCACATATAATATACATCAAATTTACTGTTTGATAAAAAACACACACATCACATAAAATTAGTACTTGATCACTGGGTCTCTGAAATTTATTTTTGCCATAGTTTTTTTATTTTTAGAGACAATTTAATTCTGATTGCTTCTTTGGGTAGTACCATTGCACTTTAGAGACCACTACCTGGAATACATAGAAGTAAGTTGGGTTGCATAGCTCTCAGGGTCCAGGGCAAAAGGTTTTTGTTAATTTATCTAACAAAAATTTATCCATTTTGAAAATTCAAAATGCTAACATAATCTACATACTAAGAGATATCTGGAACAAATATAATAAAGTAATTAGATATCTTCTGATTGATATAGTATATTTTTCAGTTTTTGCTCTAGCTTTCGGAAAATACTTCATATAGGTAAGGAAATTGATTCTCTTTACTCTTATAAAACTTTTTCAAATTTATTATTCATTTATGTAATTAAAAATTTTCAACCAAAATCTGTGTTTTGAATCATCTGTCAAATTCTTATTCATCATCATCATCTTGGACAGTTTCCAGCCACTGGCTGGGTCTGTCGGGAACACAAGCCTCCCCATCGTGTTCTGTCTTTCCACCATTCCCCCTCTTCCACCTTCGTCCAGTTCTCTCCTCTTCTCATCACACATTCCTTCACTCCCTTCACCCATCTATCTCTTGGTCTTCCTCTGGGCCTCTTCCCCTCCAGTTGCAGATCAAACATCCTCTTTGGAATTCTTCCCTTCATCCATTCTCTTCATGTGTCCATACCACTGCAGTCTTGATTTTTCTATCCTGTCCTGTACTGGTTCCTCCTTTAGTCTTTCCCTCACATACAAATTTCGCAATCTGTCTCGTCTTGTTACACCCAACCTGCTCCTCTGGAACTTCATTTCACTAGCCTGTATTCTACTTTTGTCGCTTTTGTGCATTACCCATGTCTCACTTCCGTATGTCAATATGGGGACAAAGTAGGTTCGGTATATAATTCCCTTGGATTTCTGTGGCACCTCCTTGCTCCAAATAAGCCCCCTAATGCATTTGTAGAACTGCCCTGCTTTTCTGCACCTTTCATTTATTTCCATTGCGTTTCCCCCCTTACTTTCAATCACGCTTCCCAGGTACTTGAAGTTCTCTACCACTTGTAGTTTTTCCCCTCCACAAGTTATATCCACATTTGGCCTATTCTTCTTCCTTGTTGTGACGATTATTTCACTTGTCTTTGCAGAGAAATGCATTCCATATTGTGCTGCCGTTGCCTCCCATGCATCTAACTGCTCTTGCACCTCCTTCACGCAATTTCCCCATAACATCAGGTCATCGGCAAAAAGCACTGCTTTCATTTTATGATCTCCAATTGCATCTGATACTTGCTGTAGGATTTCATCCATAACAATAATAAACAATAAAGGCGAAAGTGCACTTCCCTGTCGCAGCACATTTTCCAGCTTGAACCATGCAGTACGTTCCCTCCCCACTTTCACACAACTCTCACTTCCCTCATACATTTTTCTGACTTTTCGTGTAATCTCTTCATCTATCCCTTTTGCGTTCAGCACATCCCAGAGCTTGTCCCTACAGATACTGTCATACGCCTTCTCAATATCCAAAAAGGCCATGATTAAGTCCTTCCCGTACTCATAGTGCCTTTCCTGCAGTTGCCTTACCACAAATATGAGGTCCGTTGTTGATCTTCCCGGTCTGAAACCGTACTGCTCCTCTTGCAGTCTACTTTCAATACTGCTTCTTATTCTCTTCTCCAGCATCTTTTCATAGATTTTTCCACAGTGGCATAGCAGGGTGATTCCTCTGTAGTTCTCACATCTCCTTTTATCCCCTTTCTTGAAGATCGGGACTATAATTCCTTTCTTCCAATCCTCAGGAATTCTGTTCTCCTTCCACACCACCCTCAGCACTCTGTATAGCCGCTGGGTTCCTACTTCTCCTGTTGCTCGTATCATATCCACTGTTACTTCGTCCCAACCTGGTGCCTTGCCCCCTTTCATCCTCTTTATGGCTTCTTCCACTTCATTCCAAGTTAGATCATCAATTTCCCCACTATTATAATCGTCTGCTGCCTTAGGCTCTCCATCGCTGTTAGTTACCTGCTTGACAGCATTCAACAGATCTTCAAAGTACTCCTTCCAAATCTTTTTGAGCTCATGCATTTCCTCCACAGCTCTTCCATTATTATCCATGATCCTCAGGCACTCGCTTCTGTCGTTCCTCTTATTTCTTACCATGGTGTAAAGTACTTTGTCAAATTCTTATTGCTGCACATTAATATATACACAAATATGTCATTCGGTATTTCATCATTAAAAGTTGCACACAGCTTCATCGTTGTTTTATGAGTAGTTAAAACACTCATTCTCCTATACATATTTATGACATTGATAATTTTCAATAAAACTGAATGGGCATTCATTAACATCAATATTCAATTGTATAGTGTTCTTAAAATCTGGGAAAGTATCATCTGCCTTTAGATAATTGTTTGGAGGATCCACATTCAACATTTCTTGAGGAAAAATTTCATTTCTTCCATTTTTGTGCAGATATTTTGTAATTTAACATGTCCGAATAAAGAAGAGTTAACTGACTGCTTATTTTTCCCTTTTGTCTGGAAACCAACGAAGATGAAATAGGACATATCAATTCTGCAGTTATATAATTTTTTCTCTATGGATCAATTCCAGGAATCTCTACGGTTTGTACTTCAAAAAAAGATATGGGAATTTTCGAATAATGTAGACTTTCTTGTTCTAGGTCAAGTGAATTTTCTGTTCAACTTTGACCACAGATTTCCATTGATTTCAACTCCAGCATCTCCTGCAGTTAGACTCCAACTCAAAATTACAGTAAAATCTCCTTCCTACATGACTTCTTTATATACCTTTAAATATTATCAAATAATTTTTGTGGATAAAGCACTTCATTTTTCTTACTTTTATCTTTCCATTGTTAAGAACATGGTCTTCCATGGTAAATTCATTGGCTAGTTGTAGCCAGTCGAATAAGAGCCAATGAAGAAATATATGGATATTCCATTCTCGACAAATCATTATTTCTCTTGGAAACAGGCCTCTGCGGACATTGTCATAGTTAATAATATTCTTCTGGGTTTGAGGCCACATTGTCAACTACAAAACTCTAACGTTTTGGCGGCTATTGCAAGACGCCTTCCTCAGGGTTTATTGCTAACTGTGATACACCCTCAGGAAGACGTCTTGCAATATTTGTGGAAATGTTGGAATTTTATTGTTGACAATTCGTCCTCAAACCCAGAAGAATTTTATTGACTATTGTTTCCTTGCCTTATGGTGATAAAACCTAAGTTTTCCTACATAATCATCAATTAATTTTTTATTGGTTTGTCCATCATAAGTTGGATAATCTGACTTCAATCCATCAGGATCAACTATAACAATTCAAAAGTACTGTGCATGTTTAGGATGTACCCAACCATATCCAATATTTATATTAATGTCTATGTTCTTGCTGGGGAGATTTAAATCATTTTTAGTCTTCTCATCCACAGGGAATGAGTGAAACTGGTAACTCTCTACTTTGTTCATCATTTATTAAGGATAATATTTATTAAAACATTTCTAAAATATCATTTACAGTAGTCAATTAAATTATGATATTCATCAGTTACAGTTATTTCTAAGTCTTGAATAGGATTAAAAACGGGAATATTTACAGGTTAATATGGTCCATAAATTACTGATCCACAAATTCAGCATTAGGTTTTAATGAAGAAATAACATTAGTTTATTGATGAAAATTATCAGTATATTTAACAAATATTCCATTAGTCAAATTTACATTTATTAATTCGAATAGAATAATTTTAAGGACATGGTTAGCAACAGTCTCTTCATTAGTTCAACAATTTTGGTTACTAACTTCTAATACACTTCCAATAGTATCTTCTTTATCCTTGTATAATTTTTCATCAATCTCAGTGGTTACTCTGTTTACAATTTCGTCTGTTTTAATGTTCATATCATCCTTTTTTTAATGAATAAATTTTAAGTTTTTTAAACTATGCTGATGAACAGGAATTTCTGTCATCTCTAACTAGAATTTAATTTACTATTTTCATGTAAAATTTGGAGTTAAAATGTTGAATAAAAACCAATTGGTGCATCATTGCTATAGCTGTCTCACATGGGTACAGTCAGTCTTTTTTGAGAACAGATTACTTATCATGTAACTGAAATAATTTAATTTACTATTAAAAAAATTATTGAATATAAAAAACCCGATTGGGAACCAAAAATAAGTATTCTAGAGAGGAAATAAAAAAGTAAACATGGCAAGCTTTTACCAAATTCTGTTTGATCTGTTATTGTTGGACCAAGAGGATGTGAAAGACAAACATTAATGACTGACTATTATATTGTAGCTCCAGGTGATTGAATTGAAATAAAATTAATCACATGAATGTTTATTCATAAAGTTTAGACCCACCAATATACTCGGAATTTATGGAAAGGTGTGAAAAAATAGAAAACAAGCATAATGAAAAAATAGCAAATTTGTTGAAAGTAATGATGGAATTTAGATCAGTGCCAAAAAATTCGTTTGTAGTTTTCGATGATTTCTTTCTTGAAAATCAGTATGTAGTTAGAGAATATTCTACTAGAGGCAAAGATAAAGGTAGATTGTTTTTATGTAGCTCAAACTCATTCAAAATATCAAAACAGTTAGTCAGCGATAATCTTAACTTTTGAAATATTTCAGATCAGATGACACAAATTTAAATCATGTTTTTCATGAGTTTGTGGGAAGTGATTTAAAGTTTGATGATTTTGAAGAATAATGTACGAAATGTTGGAATAAAGAGGAATTTGGTTTTATTACAGTACATATGACAAGAAAATAGAATAAAGGTAAGTTAAGAGATAATATAAATACATTCCTATAATAATTTTACTTAATATTTTACCTTCTGCAGTAAACGTTTACAAAATACTATCCAGTCCTTGTTGAAAAAACTAGTCGAAACAGAAAAGTAGAAGAACAATTAACAGAAGAATTTAAAAAATGGGGAAAGACAACCAAGAACAGAATATGAAAAGTATAAAAAAGATCAATCTGCTATCAATGCAATCGAACAAGTAAAACAAGGAATTGAAGGATTAGGTGATAATGTGTTAAAAGCTATTGAAGAAAATACAGAATTTGAAAAACAAATGGTTCCTTATAATCAACATTGTTTAGAAGAATTTAATGACATAGCAGCAATTAAGCATTCTGATACGGATTATACATTAAGTGAGTCACAAATACAAGATTTGTTGCATAAATATGGAGAAGAGGTTTAAAATATAGAGAAACAGCCCACAAAAAAAATAAATAGAAGTGAAACAATGCTAGAATATATTAACTATCGTGAAGATAAAGTTTTTGGATTAAAACCTGTTGGTAGTTTTAAAGGT
Organism: Schistocerca serialis cubense; assembly: GCF_023864345.2. NCBI lineage: Eukaryota > Metazoa > Arthropoda > Insecta > Orthoptera > Acrididae > Schistocerca > Schistocerca serialis. Next base: position 189,235,717 of record NC_064648.1, read on the forward strand.
TGGTAGATTACAAGTAAAATTTGAAAGGTTTAAATTAGCTGTAGGTGATATAACATTTGAGGGTACAGATGGATCAATGAATCTTTTAACTAAAAAACTGATTACTATGGAAGATATGAATAAACTATTTACAGGTTCTGTTTTATCAAATTAGGCAGATATATTGATTGATTGATTGATTCATTCATTCATTCTGATAACAATCCAAATAAAATAATATCAAGTAAAGGTAATAAATATAAAAATTTGAGAAAAGAAATTGTCGAACTTTATCTTTCAAAATATTGCAAGTTAATATATATATTCAAGAATAGATGAAAAATAGGTGAAGGATTAATTAAAAAAATATACATAAAAACCACTCAAATATGTTTGGATGAATGATGTCCATCAATTAATCGATAGATTAGCTGTAATTCATGGAGTAGAATTAGCTGGAAATAAGAAGTATGATAATGGAAAAGTAGGAATAATTTAAATGTTAACAAATAAATTTAGTGATTTTTATTATTAAGAATCCAAGGGGAATTCCCTATTTTATTAGATTTTGATTGATCCTCCCCATACTTTTGGGAAAGTGAAACATATGGGAAAGGTTTACTAAACAATTTGATTAACAAATTACCATTTGAAATGCATCTACTAGGCTATTCGTATTGTTGCCCTGGGACCAAATTAGATGAAAGATTAGGTAGAGAGGATACAGGAATAAATAAATTAGATGAATCGTCCAAACAACATGACATTGCCTATCACAATTGTAAATATTTATAAAAAAGACACAAAGCTGATGAAGAACATCACTTACCTGCAAAAGAAAGACTACACACTTCCAACGCCTCATTAGGTGAAAAATTAGTTGCAACTGCAGTTAAATGGACAGTATATGAAAAACGCGAATTAGGTATGTGCTTAGGTATGGACGAAAATGGATGTGGAATATAAAAAATATTGATCCTTACAAATTTTTATCTATATAAATTAATCACTTCAGTGTTGATTATACTTTGCTATCTAGTGGCAAAACTAAACCGAAATCAGTTAAACTAAATAATGAACAACTACATAGTATCGATCAATTTTAACTGATGCTCAAAAAAGTAAGGGAGATTAAACAACTGATGGAAATTTACATATTATGCTAGGTATACCAGTTGTTTAAAAGATTATAGAATACCTAACAAAACTGAAAGATGACGCTGGACTAACAAAACATGAAGGTGAATTATTACCATTACTACTGGGTGCATTACCATATTTAACTGCAGCAGGCTCAATAGCTGGAGGAGCTGCTGCTATAGCAAATGCAGTAATAAATAATAAGTCGGTGTTGGTAGCCTTGCATAAGGCCGCACATACGGAGACAGAGCTCTCGTGAAAGATAAGTAATTTAGATTGTAATTAATTGTAGTTGAACACTTTTAGCTAATGAAATACATTCTTCAGTGCACTCTTCAAGCTCACCATTAAAAGTTTTCTTTTATTTGCGTAGTGTTCTAGTAATAGCGAAAAGTTCGTTTGTTTACTTACTGCTGCTTAGGCCTAATTTTTTAAGTGTGTATATTTAGCTTTATACCGCAATTGTAAATGCAGTTGCTAGAGTTTAACTGATGAAATACGTTCATGACGGTGCTTTTCAAGCTCACTATTAAAGGTTTTTCTTCTATTTACGTATTGTTCCAGTAATCGCGAAAAGTTCGTTTTGTTTATACTTCGCGGCTTTGCCTTACTTTCCGAATGTGAATACTTAGCGTTATACCGCACTCTTAAGTGCATTTAGTATAGACTAACTAATTAAATACGTTCATTAGTGTGCTCTTCAAGCTTCCCATTAAAGGTTTTTCTTTTATTTGCGTATTCTTCCAGTAATCGCAAAAAGTTTGTTTTGCTTACATTCGGCTGTTTAGGCCCAATTTTTGATCCTGCATATTTAGCGTTATACCATAAATTTAAGTGTATTTGGTAATAGTTTACTTACATATTAGTTTCCAAAACATATGTAGTGTCCTTTTGCATCTGTATTTAATATATCATCGTTATCATTTAGTAAATCTCCTAACTAATTTCCAAACTACCACGGATACTAAGTGTGTGAGCTGCAGTAGGGAAGTTAGTTCAGGGGTTTTGTGCAGCTGTTGTGACAGGTGGTTTCACTGGGGAAATTGTAACGGCGTGGGAATTGGGGAAGCAAACGATGCTCTTCCATTCTTTTGCAGGGTTTTCTCAAGAGATAGGATTATAGCTGAACAGGAGGAGAAAATTAGAGCCCTTCAGGCTGTTTTGGACAGAGTGAGGGAGGAACTGAAGAGGTTAAGGGGGGAAGAGACTAAACAGCGGTGGGAAGTGGTAGCTGGGAACAGGGACCACAGAGTAAAGACAGTATCTGACAGTTCCTCATTGGCACAACAAATAGATTTGCCTTGCTACCACATTTAAGTAAGGAAGAGGCTCCAGTAGAAGTAGATGTAGTTTAGATGCAACAGAATCTCACTAGGAAACCAACTGTTTCAAAAAAAGTAGAAAGTAAGAGGAAAGTTCTGTTGCTAGGTAGCAGCCATGGAAGAGGTGTGGGCCACATTTTGCAGGAAAAATTAGTTGACAGGTACCAGGTCACAAACATTTTCAAGCTAAGTGCATGTCTCAGCCAAGTGGAAAAGGATATAGGTTCCTTGTGCAAGGGTTTCTCAAAGCAGGATCATGTGATGATAGTGGATAGAGTGGGAAAGAGTATTGATAGGGATCAGGGCTACAGTATTTAGTGTGACCTGGTGAAAATAACCTCTGCAACGACCCAGACCAATGTTCCACTGGTGCCTGCTTTCGTGTGGCATAATCAGCCCCAGTTGAACCGCTCTGTCAGGAGGGTAAATATGGAGTTGGATCAGTTGCACAGGGCGGCCACTCTGTCAGACATTGGATTGGTTCCTGTCAAGGCTATTAATAGGGGGGTTTCTCAAGGCATGGCCTATACCTCAATAGGAAAGGGAAGGGTAAACCTGCAGGGTTGTTAGCGAAATCCATAAGGGGGGTCACTAGTACTCATGGATGTAACTCTTTATTAGACTAATATCAGTGTCCAGTGAGAAGTTCAGGCAGGCAGGTGCTAAAGAGGTCCAAAACTCACAAGATCCTCACAACAGGAAAGTAAATAATAATGTTACCATATTTAACCAAAATATTGGTGGATTAAAGAAAAAAGTAGATTCTCACAAAAGTAAAGTAAAAAATAATGTTACCATTTTTCACCAAAATATTCCGGGACTGAAGAATAAAGTAGATGAGCTCCTGGTTTGTTTAGATGACATTGAATCTGATAATATAATAGATATACTATGCCTGTCTGAGCATCATGTTGTGTCTGATAAGGAAAAGGTAAATATCAGTGGTTATAAACTAGCTGCACATATGAGTAGAGAGAATAAGGTGAGAGGAGAAGCTGCCATATATGTCAAAAGGTATCACTGTGTAAAAAGCTTGGATACAAAACAGTTTTGTCTAGAGCAACATATAGAAGCATGTGCCTGTCACCTTAAATTGAAGGAGGGCTCTTTTATAATTGCGACAGTATATAGATCCCCTCCAGGAAACTTTCATTTATTCCTGGAAAACTTGGATGCATTGTTGTGCTATCTGTCAGATAGGGGAAAGCAAATTATTATTTGTGGGGACTTCAATGCTGATTCACTGAAAGAGTGTAATATGAAGAACGACTTGGAAGTCTTGCTCATTTCTTTCAATTTGACATCTGTCATTAATTTTCCTACTCGGGTAGTAAAGGACAGCAGCACATCGATAGATAACACTTTTATAGACCAAGATAAGTTTAAAAACATAAACTCTTGTCCTGTTGAGAATGGCCTTTCTGATCATGGTGCTCAGCTAGTTACAGTATATGACATAGCTTCATTCAGTAGTTCAAAACTACCCTCCAAAGTTGTGCATTCAATTAATGACTCAACAATTAGAAATTTCAAAGAAAATCTTCAGCAGTTAGACTGGGATGAGGTGTACAAGGAATCTGATGCTAATTTAAAATATAACTTATTTCATGATACACTTGTAAGAGAATTTGAAAACTGTTTCCCCACGAAAGTAGTTAAATCTAATTATAAGAGACCATGTAAAAAACCATGGCTTACTCAAGGAATAAAAATATCTTGTAAGCACAAAAGGGAACAGTATCTAACAACAAGAAAGATTAATGACCCAGAAACAGCCAAATATTATAAAAACTACTGTGCTACATTAAGAAAGGTTATTAAAAAGTCCAGAAGCATGTGCATCATGTCTGAGATTAATACCTCTGATAACAAAATCAAAACAATTTGGAATATTATTACGAGGGAGACAGGGCAACTAAGAGTACAGGATGACGGCATTACCATCAAAGTAAATGGAAACTTGACAAACAACAAGCTGGAAGTCGAAAACATTTTGAATTATAATTTTTTAAATGTTGTAGAGAAAATAGGATCCGAATGTTCATTAGAAGAAGCAAGGCAGTTAATGGAAGAGGCCTTACCCACACCATTTGATACAATTGAAATTTCACCCACCTCTCCTTCTGAAATTAGGAAGATAATAAAGTCTCTCAAGAATAAAAGCTCACATGGAACTGATGGCATTTCCAGCAGGATAATAAAAGCTTGTTCCCAAGAAACAAGTGGGATTCTTCGCCACATATGTAATAGCTCTCTGAAGCAGGGTTTTTTTCAAGACAGACTGAAGTGTGCCATTGTTAAACAGCTGCATAAAAAAGGGGATACGTCTGATGTCAACAACTACCTGCCAATCTCTCTTCTGACTGCCTTATCCAAAATTCTTGAGAAAGTAATGTATTATAGAGTAGCTTCACACTTTTGTAAAAATAAAGTTTTAACAAAATGTCAGAGTTTTTCAACGGAAAATGCTATATATACTTTCACTAATGAAATATTAAATGCTCCGAGCAACCGGAAGTCACCTGTTGGGATTTTTTGTGATCTCTCAAAGGCTTTTGATTGTGTAAATCATGGAATACTTCTAGATACGCTCAACTACTGTGGTATGAATGGGGTAAGGCTCAAATGGTTTAAATCATATCTAACTGGAAGAGTGAAGAAAATTGAAATAAGCAGTTCACATAATATGCAAAAAACTGGTGATTTCTCAAACTGGGGAACAATCAACAATGGGGTGCCGCAAGGTTCAGTCTTGGGTCCTCTGCTGTTCTTAATATATATTAATGACTTGCCATTCTATATTCGTGAAGATGCAAAGCTGGTACTTTTTGCCAATGATACACGTATAGCTATCACACCCAACAGACAAGAATTAACTGGTGAAATTGTAAACAATGTTTTTCAGAAAATCATTAAGTGGTTCTCTGCAAATGAGCTCTCATTAAACTCTGACAAAACATGGTATATACAGTTACACATAGTAAATGGAATGACGCCATTAATAAAAATAGACTTCAATCAGAAATCAGTAGCTAAGGCAGAATATTCAAAATTTCTAGGTGTATGCATTGATGAGGGGTTGAGCTGGAAAAAACACACTGAAGATCTGCTGAAATGTTTGATTTCAGCTACTTATGCTGTTAGGGTCATTGCAAATTTTGGAGATATACATCTGAGTAAATTAGCTTACCATGTCTATTTTCATTGTCTGCTTTCGTATGGCATCATATTCTGGGGTAACTCATCATCGAGTAAAAGAGTATTCATTGCACAAAAGGGTGTAGTTAGAATAATTGCTGGAGCTCATCCAACATCATCCTGCAGACACTTATTTAGAGAGCTAGAGACCTTCACTTTAGCCTCACAATATATATATTCACTTAAGAAATTTGTTATTAACAATCTGAACGAACTCAAATGTAATAGCAGTGTACATGGCTACAACACTAGGAGAAAAGATGATCTTCACTACTCAAGGTTAAAGCTAACTTTGGCTCAGAAGGGGGTAAATTATGCTGCCACAAAAGTCTTTGGCAGGTCACTTACCTAATAGCATCAAAAGTCTGACAGATAGCTATATAGCATTTAAAAGAAGATTAAAAGAATTTCTTAATGGCAACTCCTTCTACTCATTAGATGAATTTTTGGATATACTAAGTGGGTAATTTCCCCAACCCCCACAAAAAAATATTAAAAATATTGTCATTAAGGTGGCCCGGTGTGATGTTAAGCTTAAGCGTTTTCGTGGACTTACTTGTTGAAGAATGCTGGTTCTGCTTTCTTGCAGCGCCGATGTCTTCTGCTAGCACCGGAGGCTTCTCCAAAGATTTCACTGCTGTTTTTTAACAGTAAAAACATTAGGTACAAAAACTCCCTTCCATCTCCGGTATTTCATTAAGCTGTTGGTAACATCTATCATAGACATAGTAGTTTGATAAACTAATAGTGCAACAGGTATTAGCTATTTCCAGTAGATTTATCTACTCTTGCTTCCAGGATTGAGCCAAAATAAATCCCTCCCCTTATCCAGTTTCAAAATTCAGGCGTTATTCTGAGTAGAGTCTTTACATTTTTTAAGAAGCTGTTGCAATGATAACCACCAGTTTTCCGGGTCTGAAAAAAATTTGTTGTACTGGCGGTTTTCTCTTTTTCCTATCTCCTCGCACAGCACTCGTCTTTTCTATTTAAAAAATTTTATAATTCAAATTTACCAGGAGAAACTTTCGACTACAATCTCAGGTCACTATACCACCCTTTCCCTTTGGGTTCCAATCTACATAAGGGTTGATACTATGAAATCATCTTCTTCCTCATCCTTGGGTAGGTGGGCCCCTTCTATTTATACTAAATTGTGATACAGGTAAATCCCCTTTTTGGTGCCCCTGCTCGCACAGTATAGGTCAGCCTCCTCTGGGTCTGCCTACCTGCCTCTCTTTCTCTCATTTCATCTATATCGTATGCGCCCTCCCTATCTTCTCTAACAATGATTCATAGTCTTGCCTCTTTCGTACTCCTCTGCACACTACTTTATTTAAAATTTCTATCTACCTCTCCTTTCCTCCTCCTGAGTCCTTCCGCGTACCTGCTGAAATTCTTCGCTTTTTTATTGCTTACAGCTCACTTACATGGCCTTAATAACTAAATATGGTTGTAACTTTATTTCTTTTCTTTGGGCTATTCGCTCTGCACAATCCCATTATTCATCAGAAACCTATTTCACTTGATACCTCTGGCTTAATATCTATTTCTTTTTATCTCCATTCATATTACTTTGTACTACTGTAGCTATGAACACAGGTGGATATACACTTTGTCCCCCCTTATTTCTTTAGCTTATTTGACTCGATACCTCTGGCTTAATATCTATTTCTTTTTATCTCCATTCATATTACTTTGTACTACTATAGCTATGAACACAGCGTGATATGCACTTCGTTCCCCCTTGTTCCTTTAGCTTAAGGTTACTATACCATTTCACTTGAAATGTGCAACCATCATTACTTAGCATATGTACTCGAGCCCTTCCTGAGCATTACTTCCCCCCTTATCTGTGACGGTTGCTACATCTCCCTGTGTGTTACTTGTCTGCGTCTTTGTATTTAATTGTTTGAGTGCTTAGTTGAAGATTTATAGAAATCACGGGAAAGAGAAGGACTTCAGTGATAGAAGTGTATGAGCATGGACTCTTAAGAGAAGTAAGAAAGGAAATAAAAGAATTGGTTGCTAAGATCGAAGAAAGAAAGAAGACAGCCCCAAGTCAGGAAACCCTTCAGACTCCCCTTCCCCAGGATACCCACTTTGCCGGTACTTAAGTGAGAAGCCAGAGGAGGTATGATGTTCGGCGTCTCCTGCAGAACGGATATTCTCACCGTCACCTTTGAAGTCCCCAAAGAAAAGATCTTAGCAACTCCTATGGAACTGCAAATGATGAAGAACCAGTCACACTTGTTTGTGAGGGTTGTATGAAGGGCATGGTGTGTAGGTCGTGTCTGTGCCTATGCTACTCACCCTTTTCAAAATTAGATATAAACCCTCCCCAATCACATCACACGTTACAAAAAATATAAAACATTCTATAAAAATAGAAATTATATACACTATAATCAAATAGTTATTCAGTTAGTCACTTCACTCTATATTTCATACACATGTTCAGTTTATGTCATCTAGGTATCATTCTTCCTAAACAGTACCATCATATTATATCTCCTGTTACAATGTTACCCTGTTAGTGTTATCTCATGCTTAGAAGTTACTGTTTATTGTGACTCCTTAAATTAGTCATAATTGGGCTCTTTTAATACTAATATGATAGGATAGCTTAAGGGCTATAAATAGAATACAGGATAGTCGAAGATCTGAAGGGAGTTCGGTATAGGAAAACTAATGTGGAAGTAACACCTAACCCAACTCGGGAACCGGCGGACATCACTCTGCCCGTTGACACAGAACGTCAACGTCCCTGGGGTTTTTGTACATATCGTTTTATATCCTTAACATTGTACATTCCCTTTTCCTCTCCCATCACATGCTCTACTAAATATAGGGTTTTTTGGTGTACTATTGATTGAATATGATAAGGTCCTACGTATTTCAGAAAAAATTTGTGCTAAACTTCGAACGTTTTGTTTTACTAATACTAAGTCATCTACGTGGTATTCTGGGTCAGTTGCGGTTGCATTGTATTTATCTGCCCTTTGTTGGGCGCTCGTATGTAAGATTCTACTAACTCTTTCCTGAGTTGCTTGATCAGTAGCTTTTTGCTCCAGTCACGCAAAACACTTAATTAGAGGTTCTCCTATAAATGGCTTTCCAATGGCTTCTACGGGCGTCATTCATGAAGACAAATGCGGTAGTTCATTTAGAATAAGCCCAAAATCTTTCATTCTTTCCGCCCATGAGGTATGAGTGTCGTGGCAATAAGTGCGGCACAACCTACCAATCTCTTTCATTACTCTTTCACAAGGGTTCGAAGATGGATTATAGTTGGGTATTAAAATGTGTCGTATATTTTCCCAGGCTAAAAATTCCTTAACTTCATGGCTGGTAAACTGAGGTCCACTATCAGAAAGAAAACGCCTCGGTTTACTTGTAGCTATAAAATATTCTTGCAAACACTTGATCAGGATTTGCGCATTAGCCTTCTTAATGGGATACAGTCTTGCATATTTCGACCAACATTCTATAAGTACTAATATATAAGCCATACCTCCCTTCCCTTTGGGTATAGGTCCAAAAAAATCGGCAGCTGTGAGGTCATGTAATGCTTTATGAATAATCGGATACATCTTATACTTTACATGGGTATTATTCTCCTTAGTTTTCTGACAGATGTCACACGTTTTAATAGTAGCAGTTACCTTACATCCTAATCGCTTAAAATAATAAAACTTATTCATGTGAGCTACACACTTTTTTACGCCAAAGTGGCCATATCCACTATGAATGTAGTGTGTTAATTTAGACTCTGCTATTTGTGGCATACACAGCCGCCAGTAGCTTGACTCTTTGCTGTTTCTCCAGAACAATTTGTGATTTGTTACCTTCCTCTGTTCCCTTTTGTTTACCAGTAATGACTCTCTTATACACATGGCATAGATCTCTGTAAAATAAGGGTCATTTTTAATATTTTCCGTTATGATTTGGGCTAACTCGTATACTTCCCTTGTTGGATATTCTGTTGTTATAAAATTGATTGCGAAAACTACTCCAGGTCCTTCTGTATGTTGTAGATCTTTCATGTTTTGAAGTAGTCGCGACAAAGCATCGGGTACTATATTCTCTGATCCTTTTATATATTGTATTTTAATATCATATTCTTGTGAAAACAACATCCACCTCATTAGTCTACTGTGTAATAATCTACTACTCATTAGGAATGACAAAGCCTGGTGTTCGGTATAAATGTAGATTTCCGAACCCCGTATCAAAGTTTGGAATTTTTGTATACTCCACACTATCGCTAGAAATTCTTTCACGATAGCAGTATAATTTCGTTCATGCTTATTTAAGCTTTGACTAATAAATGCTATAGATCTATGATCATAGGTTTCTATCCCCCATCCCCCTTGGAATAATTCTGTTGCAATACCGTAATCTGAGGCATCAGTTGCTATCTTAAAAGGTTCATTCATTACAGGACGTTGTAAGATAGGCATATTTACTAAAGCTTGTTTTGGTTTGTCAAAGGCCTCTTGGGTCCCTTGGTCCCAATTCCATGATATACCTTTATGTAATAATCTTAATAGTCTAGGGTGGTTCATTTCTTGGCTTTGCACATAGCGTCGATAATAACTTGCCATTCGCAGAATCCCTTTTAGTTGTTTAACGTTTCGAGGAGGTGGACAGTTTTTAATAGCCTCCATTCTCTCGGGGTCTGGCCTTTTACTCCCACGATGTGCCCTAAAAACTTTAATTCCTGCCTCGCAAAGTGAGATTTGCTTAACTTTAAGGTGATACTCTTTTCCTTAAATCGCTCCAAAGTTTTTTTTTCAATGTCCTACAATGTTCTTCCCAAGTAGGTGAAATAATCAAGATGTCATCCTCATAAATAACTAGTTCTTTCAATAACTCTCGTCCAATAGCTTTATCAAGTGCTCTTATAAATACCAATACTGATATATTTAGTCCAAAAGGTAGTACATTAAAGTGGTAAGATTTTCCGTTGTACAAAAAAGCAGTATACTTTTTTGAATTGGGATGTAACCGGATTTGCCAATACCCAGCCGTCAGATAAACAGAGCTAAAATACTGGGCATCCTTAAATTTAGTTAATAATTCATCTATATTAACTGGGCGATCTCTTTCGGTTTCAATATGATGGTTGAGAGTGTGTGCATCTGGCACCAATCTCACTTCACCTGTAGCTTTTTTCACTACTATTAAGGGATTATTATAGACACTCATACTCCTTTGTATTATATCCCTAACTGCTTCTTTAAGACTTATAGGTATAGGGTATGGTTTGCAAAAAACGGAGTCTCGTACTTAATCTTAAATTTGCAAACATAATCGCTAATGGTACCCAGATTCTCTGAAAATACTGAATGGTATTTAGACAAAATTCTCACTAAATCCGTTTGCTGGTCAATATTTAACACTTCAGATTCACTTACCTTTTTGTGAAAGTCGTCTTGTGGACATGCAGTATTAGTTAACTCTATCTCTGGAGACTACTGAGCTGACGCAGTTAATTGTAATCTTTGGTGTTCAGATGTTTGTTTATACACATCGTTGTCCGTCACAAACTTAATGCAATGTTTATTCTCGGGTTCCCCCACATAAATACAGTTCTCGTCGAAATTTAGTATAACATTAAAATCGGTTAACCAGTCTAAACCAAACAATATGTCTCTATTTATGTCTTCAACTACTAGCAAAGATTGTCGAAATGTCATATCACTTATACGGCAGTGTGCCAAGGTTTCGTATTTAACAACCTTACTCTTCTTTCCAGTTATACCAACTATGTAAACCCCAGTTACTGGTAAAACAGGTAAATTACTTTTAGTTTTTAATGTATTAAAGTATTCCTTAGAAATAAGTGATACTTCACTACCAGAATCGACGAATATGTCTACTTTGTGGTTTTCTATCTCTCCTGTTATAATAGGTTGTGGTGGCGTACTTATTTTGTTCGTTTCCTCCAGCAGTAGCCACTCCTTGGTAGGTACTTTATGCATAAAGGAAACCTGTACCCTCTTATTTAGGCCTCTCAATGTATTTCGACGACCTGGGCCCTGGCGCTGGGTCCAGATCTCTCCACGTTTTCCTCGTGGGCAGCAATCATGGGACAATTTCCAAACGATGGAACTGCGTTACCCCCTGTTCCACAGCTGTTGCTGGGCACGAATTCCTGCGTAGTTACCGGACTGAGGTTGGACGTTAATGGTCCTCGTGAGCAACCCCCTCTACTTACATTCTTGCCAGGTCAGTGGACTTGGGCCAGATAGGATTCATAATGCTTTGACTGATTATTATGATTCATATTATTCCTCCTAAAATTCGGATTTTCTTGCACATGCAAGTTGTCGTTCCTGTCTTTATTGATTGCATCGAGTGCATCTACAAAGGATAACAGGTCCTCCACTGTTTTCCACCCACTGCACAGAATATCTTTTCTAGCATAAGTAGGTAGACGTTTTATTAAAATACTACTTAATCCCTCTTCTTCCATTGGTCGATCTAAATATTTCGCCCTTGTCAAATGCCAGTCAAAATACTTGTACATTGTACGCCAGGCATTACTGTAGTATTTAGGACCCCACAAATCTGAGATCAACTTCTCTTGTGCACTTGAAGACCAATATTTTTCCTTAAACTTTCTCTGAAAATCTTCCCAGGATGTGAAGTTTTCAATATTTATTGTGCCCCATTCTGAAGCTTCACCCTCCAAATAACCTACTGCAAACTCTATTTTCTTAGCATCTTCCCAACTTTTAGGTGTGGCTTGGTTAAACCGTTTTAAGAAATGAGTGGGGTGTACCTCCCCATCTGGTTTGAATTTAGGAAACTGTCTCGACAAGCCTGAATTTGATCCCCATTGCAAATCAGTTATCATGTCCTTATTTAATATAATATTTTGGGAAACTGTGCCTTTCTCTAGTTTCTCCTGCATAAGCTTGAATTCTTTCCTCAAAGTTTCTAAGTCTTTCGTGGTGTTATCTAAATCGGAAGTTACTATAGTCGAAGAGATATCAACACTTAGTTTCTCTTCAAACTTTCGTCCTATTAATTCTTGTACTTGTTCTTCTAAGCCGTTCAAATTTATAAGCTCTGCAGTCATTACCTTTTCTTTGAAGTTTCTACCCATGATTTGACCCCTGAAATTTGCGCCTGTATGAGGGGGAGCAACTTCTCTTGTCTCTGGACATTGGTTTTTAGCGTAGTTAATTCTCGTTCGACTACATCAAATGTATCATTACATACATTTTTCAAAGAGTCGTATTTTTCGTTAAACTGTGTTGCCAAATTACTACATTTACAGTCTACATCATTTTCTAATTTTTGAAATAACCCTTTTAGATTAGCTTCATTTCTTTGTTCTAAATATCCTTAAATAAAATATTTGTCTGTTCACTCAAGGAATCGGACAATTCTTTTTTCAATTATTTTTCAATTCTTGCATCTGATTACTTAGGATATATTAACTTGAGCCTCTAGTTTTGTGTTTTGCAAATCTAACTTAGAGTTTAATTCTGCCTTCAGTTCGTCCTGTTTTGTGTTCTGTGATTGAAACTGTGCTTTGATAAACCTCATTAATTCGCCTAAATCTGGCCCTGTTTTTCAATTCTCATAGCCCCAACAGACTCTACGGATTGACGTTCTTTTTCCTTTGTGTTTTGTTTTGCCTTTAATCTAGTTATCATTAAAAGTACACTCGCTTATTTCCACAACCCCCCCACACTTCACAAACAATCAAAGGACAGTAGTAGCTCACCTGGCGTCGGTGGAAGGCGGTGTCGGCACCAATGTACGGCGGCGTCGGCGTAGGTGGACGACGGCGTCGGCTTTTGTGGACGCCTGCGTCGGCGTTGGTGTGATGCGACGTCGGCGTTGGTGTACGGCGGCGTCGGCGTTGGTGGATGGCGATGTCGGCGTAGGTAGACGGCGGCATCGATTTTTGTGGACGGCCCCGTCGGCGTTGGTGTGATGCGACGTCGGCGTTGGTGCATGGCGGCGTCAGCGTTGGTGTGCAGCAGCGTCAGCGTTTGTAGACGGCGGCGTCGACGATTTGAGACTAACTGCAGCGATTTTCTTGATTCCCTTAATCATTTCATCATTTATGAATACGATATTTCTGGATAAGTATCGTGGAATCGCTCTTCAGCCTCGCTGTTATCGGTTGCTGTGGCAATTCCCAACTGCTTTTTTTTTCTTTCTTATAGCTTCTTCTTTAATATTTCCCCTTCTTTCTCAGGTCCTTTCTTTACGGTCACCACGTTCTTGCGGTGGCCCGGTGTAATGTTAAGCTCTCTCTATACAGCTTAAGCGTTTTCGTGGACTTATTTGTTGAAGAATGCTGGTTCTGCTTTCTTTTAGCGCCGATGTCTTCTACTAGCACCGGATGCTTCTCCAAAGATTTCACTGCTAGGAAAGGGAAATTTTCACTTTCTCGCTCTCTCTCTTCTTATTTAAAAAAATACGCTACTCTTGGAATATCATTCAATACACCAGAACATATTTATTTCCGCTTTGTACAAAAAACAACTAAACTTTACGATGTAAGCTCACACATTACCAGGCACCCAGAATCTGTTAATTACACATTTTTGAACACAATTAATACATAAGCTTTTATCGTGGGTGACTATCTGTGTCCAGTCCACGTACTCTCAACAGCAGTTCAACGTCTAATAAACAGTCACTATTTCGAGTCTCTCCATTTGTTTTTTAACAATACAATGCTACAGTACTCTTTGCAGCCAGCCACGGAGCTTCCAGGCCATATTTGGTTATTCTTGGCAGGTTGTGCTGAACACTTGCCAGTGCCGACGAATTATCTCCCTTCCAGTTTCGCTTGCACAAACATTAAATGGGTGCAGTATCCCATGCTCATCCTTATGCCCTGCTTTAAAATAACACTTGTTCGAAATGGCTGGAACACAAGTGTTTCCAGACTTTCGTAAACTTCTGGGGGCACTACATCATGTACTATCTTGTGTAATGTAATATCTTGTATGGACACCTTTTATTAACCTGACACGTTACACATCGTTACAAAGTGTCGTATTCATAAGCTATGGAACAAGTACTAATCTAACTTAATCTAAGACAGACAAGAAAGAATTGGAAGAACAAAAAACATAATTTAGCAATGGAAAAGAAAGGAACAGGAGTAAAAAAATTGCAAAAAAATAATCTATATGTATTGTAATGCAGTAAGTTATTTGAATATAGAAGAATTAGTTAAACAGTTAAAAAGTAATCATTTTGTTGGCATATTAATGACTGATGACTTATCAAATCCTCCTAGAGGATGCTAATGTGGAATATTTAATTTACATACATCTGATCATGTTGGTACTCAACTGACTTGTTATTACAATTATAAAATATAAAATTTGTTTTGATTCATTTGGTGGTAATACAGCAAAACAATTACTTAATTATTTCGAAATAGATATCTACACAATATTGAAAGAATACAAAATTTTAATGAAATAATATGTGGTCATTTCTGTATATTTCTGATAAAACTATTAACTGATAATTATAAGTTTAACGATATTTTCGCTTTAATAAATGGATGTTTTTGGAAGTAAGTTACATCCTAAAGACAGTCGGGAATTTTAAAGGAATCAAACATTTTCAAACAGATATAGACCCGAAAATTAAGGAACAATTAGCATCAGAATGAGAGAAAATTACAACTATCATTAGAGTTGTTACAGACCAAATTTAGAGATATTCGGTCATAAGTAAACACTAAAAGAGATAATGATTAATCAATTTCACGATGATTTACGTAACATTTTCAAAGTAACTAGAGATTATATTGCTTTTAAAGGTGGAATAATTATGAATATAAGTGATCCAATTGTTGTAACAAATGTTGTGAACAAACAATATTTACAGAATGAGTTATCGAATCTTGCTGTAAAACCAGAATAGACGAGTATTCTAGCACATCTGAGTAATTATGTCAGTAAAAAGGATTTTCATGTGAAGATGAATCAACTTAATAAAAATAATCTATCAAATTGCTTTACAAAGAAGGAAGTAAAAAGCTTTTTCAGATTATTTCTCAAAACCAGTTTTAACTCTATACTTAAATGAGTTAAATAATCTTAAAGATAAAGTATATGATAAACAAATAATTGAATTTATATTTATATTGGAGGTGAGCAAAGAATGCACAATTTCGAATACGATTTTACACTTATTAGAGAATTATTGTCGTTGGTAAGAATGTTGACAAAGATCTGAAATTTGATGTTTTTGATATTTCTGTAAGTGTATCTGATAGGCTAAATGAAATAAATAATTGTAATAAATTAATAGTTATAACTGTTTCTGCAGATGTTTGGTGAAATAATTTAAATCTTATTAAATTTTTATTCTATATATATAAACAATTACATCTACTGTTCGAAGTGTAAAAAGTTTACTAGAACATGAGATCATCACAGAATCAGAGGATTGAAGATGTTTGTACACTATGCAAAAGTAAAAAGAGTAAATACCTCAAAAAATTTTGTGGATGAAGTGGTGAATGAAACGTTCACTCATGAAGAAATTATGAATGAATTACATTAACTGAAGAGAAATAATTTTAAAAGAAGAAATGTATTTCTCTCGGTATTGATGGTTTATGGCAAGCTGATTTAGACGAAATGAATTCAGCTAATTTGAAAGATATTTCAAAAATAAATAAAGGATATAAATATTTGCTAACTGTTATTGATCTACTTTCTAAATATGCTTGGGCTATTCCAGTTAAATATGAAACAGGTAAGAATGTAACTGAATCTTTTGAAAAAATATGTAGATGGAGGTCACCAAAAAATTTACAAACAGATACTGGGAATGAATTCAATAATAAAGAATTTAAAGAAGTTATGAGGAAAATAATATTAATAATTCCTCAACTTTTACTGAATTAAATACAAATGTTGTTGAAAGGTTTAACAGAACTCTGAAAGAAAAGACATGGAAAATATTTGCTCTTAATGGTAAATATAAATGTATAGACATGGTCTCCAGATTAGTTCATGAATATAGTAACACAAAACATTTGACAATAAAAATGAAGCCTATAGAAATTAATGAAAGAATTGTTGTACCTAATGAAAAGTCGAAATTTGAAAAAAGGAGATAAAGTTGTAATCAGTAAACTTACAGCTATTTGGTCAACAGAATTTTTTAAAATTGAATCTGTTATTCATTCTAAATCAATCACATAGAAATTATGACAATTAAATGGTGAAGAAACGAAAGAAAATTTTTATGAACAAGACTTGATGAAAACAAAATATCCAGATCCATATGTTTTAGAAAACAAAATTGAAACAGAAGGGAAGTATATGTTAAATGTTAGGATCTGGTAATTCACACAACAGATGGGTAAGAAAAAAATAATAATACCTTATAAAAATTTTACACATAAATGGAGTTCCTTACTTTATCATAGTAACATATATAAAATTTATATTGTTCATTGTGTGAAGAATTAAAATTAGAGTTTCTAACAGACAAATTGCTTGTTTTTCCTACTTTAAAATTAATGATTCAAGAATATCTTCCCGAGGTAACTCTTAAATATAACCATTTTTAGTTTTAAACTTGTCAATAAAGAATATCATATTCATATTGAATTGATCTAGCTTAGTATTTTCATTTTCTAATTCTTCTTTTTCTTCTTCTTTGACTTTTAATAGGTTTTTAAAATCTGTAGCTGGTTATTCTTTATCTTTACCTTTATCCTTATCTTTATCTTCTTGTCATATAGTCATCTGTAGATTTGTATTCATCATATTTTCTAACTGAAGGTAAAACTTCAATAGCTACCTATTTTTAAACTTCTTAGCCTCTTCTTTCTTAGAAGATAAAATGAAAATGTAAACTAGATTAATTTAAAAACTTGATAGCCTGTTAACTCCAGCAAATAACTCCAGTTAAAATATCTCTATATTTTATTTCATCATAAACATCTACATATAGTCTCTTTATACTCCAATATTTCAGCAGCATCTTTACCTTTAAACAAGGGTTTATTATATTTATCAACCATAACACACACTTGCTTCTTGTTGCATGAAAGCTTGTTGTTCTGATTTAATTTCAATATATTCATTTCAGTGTTATATGTTCTTACAATAGCTGCCATTTATTAAAAATAGCTATTACTAAATTAAAAAATTATACATATAAATGGTTACTTGCACTTTCATTCCTTCTAACCATATGTTATCCTAACGAAGATACATCTCTATTTATCAATCAATTAACTGACTAATATGTGAAATATTTGTATTATCTTGAAGGTAATGAAATACATATTGTTTATGAATACTATAAAAAGCAATTTTGTGTAAAGTTTTTTTGAATTAAACTTTTTATTAATTTAATTAAATCTCGTTTTATTCGTTTAAATATTTCAGGGTCCACCATCCCAGCTCTTGCAGTTTAATAACGAATAAAAGATAAAATGTCGTAAAATATTCTTTCCAAAGATATTTTCATAATTTTGAAAAATCCAATACAATTTTTTCTACATAAATTAGTGAGTCTAAATAGTCTAAAACCCAATGAATTAAAAGCAAGAGCAGGAGAACTAGGAATTAAAGGTTTGTCTGCATTAGAAAACGAATAACTTATTGAATTGAATTGTTATAATTTTCAAAATTTACATTTTAAGGAACAGTATAAATTGTGTCCAACAACAACTGAAACATATAGAAATAATATCATTGATTATAATAAAAAGAAAAATCCATTCAATATATTTCAATGGGATGAAATACCATATTATGAATTACCTGAAAAACTTTATGAGACAACATCATGATAAAATCAGTTGGAAAAAGGAATCAAAAAATCAAAAATTACGGAAGATTTTATGAGAGAATTTCAAGATAAATCAAACTGAAGTTATGACTCACATGAAAAAATTATCTGAAGTTCTTATAAGAGAATTTCAAGATAAATTAGATTGGGAAATTATTGTCATATGAACAAGAACTGTCTAGAAACTTCATAAGATAATATCCAGATAAGGTAAATTGGATTGATATATCAGGCTTTCAGGGTGTATCAGAAGATTTTATGAGAGAATTTAAGGATAAATTAGATTCAGAAAATAAATCACAGCATCAAAAATTATCCGAAGATTTGATGAGAGAATTTAAAGATAAATCAGAATGGGAAGTTGTACTATGTCATCAAAAAATCTATGAAGCTTTTATGAGAGGATTTCAAGGTAAATCAGAAAGCGAAGTCATATCATGTCCCATCGAAACCTACCCCTCCTGTGGAAATTAACTGTACATATACTGACTCCTCTTCCACCTTATTTATATCACTACTAGCCTCTTTCACTAAATTATTCGTAATGGAAGAATCATCTCTGTCTTTTTCCTCTTCTTCACCTAAAATACATTCCATTTCTGCAACTCTTCCTGCAGTGTTGACAGAACTATTTATATTACCCCTTTCTTCTTCCTCTCCTGATTCCTTGTCTTCACTTTCTGAAAGAACTCCACTTACATTATTCGAAAACTCCTCAACACTGTCATCCTCTTTCTCCTGTGTTTCCATAATATTAATTCCACAATCTACAGGTAGCTTCTCATCTGTTCTGCAGTGCTGATATACCCCCACCTCCTGATCTACATATTTACTTTCTAAAATAAGTTCCTCTTTGAAATGGTTCTGCTGATATCTGTCTGAACTTTCACTCTTACAAAATGCTACTTCCTTTTCTAAAGAAACAAATTGTTTAGCAGTGTCACTCACCTTAGCCCTTCTGTTTTCGTTAATATTATTTTTAAAATACTGTTTAGCAAGTGCCTTCTTTGCAAATGGTTTTGCTGGCTGGTTTATTCGGTAATATTTAAGTCAGCTGATTGCAGTGGGCATGTCAGTCTGTGTTAATGAACCTAACTCTACTGCCATACCTAAGATGGATTCTGCAATTAACAGCCATCTTTGAAAACAACTACCATTTTATTAAATTGGAAATGATGATGAAACTTTCCAAAGTAAAGAATCTAAATAATTGCAAAAAATGTTTCCGTTTTATAATAATGTCTTTGAGAAGCAGAGACAGAAGAACAATTAGAGATTATCTAGTTGATACAGCATTTAAAAGCAGATTGCGAACTATAACTTCTGAAAATAATATAAACTCAGTTGCACCTAATCATTTCTTTAATGCAAAAAAGCAAAAATTTTGAAAACAATTAAAGAAAATTTAAAACTATTTAATGGCTTGAAAATAAATTTTAATTTATCTTGTGAGAAGAGATTGCAGACATGATAAAGTTCAGCAATTTGGACAACAAAACCAGACCTATACTATCATTATGAAGAAGGATCTGATTAAAAAATTAGAGCATGGAAAACGAGATTTTTAACCAAATTATCTAATTTACAAGGGATGGGATGAGGATAGACATTAAATAAAATTATTGGACTTGGATTAGGAGTTAACAGATATGTCACACTGAGAGGTTCTTCTAAGACCGAATTACCAGAAAAAAAACAAGTTTGTATTATTTAAAAAAATGATCAAAAATGTTTTCTGTGGTCTATAAAATCTGCATTATATCCTGTAAATAAATTCCACAATAGGTCGTAAAGTAGAGAAGTGTTGGTCTTGATCTTGATCAGACACTAGAAAATTTTGAATTTCCTGTGGTGTTTGACAACATTCCAAAAACTGAGAGTGGAATTAATGTATCTATTAACGTTTATTCAGTTGCTAGAAAAGATCAAGTGTTTCCATTAAAAATATAATAAAGTAAAAAAGAAAAACATGTAAATTTATTATATTTTAAAAACAATAGAACGTTGGAAACTCATATTATTGTTGGATTAAAGATTTATCGCAACTCATTTCAGTCCAAATCTCAAAACATAGAATCAAAATATATTTCTGATATGTGCTTACTCCACTTCAGTAGGAATGAAAAATTAGGTAGACTCACACCAAACTACTTAGTTAAGGAACCATTAAATGTACAATTACCACAGAAAAGATCATATGAACTTTTTGGAAATTATCGGAATACACAGAAAGTTTCAGTTGTTATCTATGCCGATTATGAGAGTATATTAAAGAAGGTGGACAACTATCAGCCAAATCTATTATACAAATGGAATATTTCTATGAAGATACAAAATCAATTATTGATCGCTTTGATGCAGGTAACTATCTACCAGATAATATATGCAATATCCCCCAACTAAACAAGAGAATTTTAGGAAGTTGAATGCAATTGAAAAATAATAGAAGAATCTCTATATAACTTTCCTTGTAACTACTAAATCTAATTTTGCATTCTTCTTCTCCATAAATTTGTTTTAATATATCAATTCTGTCAATATAGTACTGACTTCTCAAATGTTCTATATGATTTAAAATATTTTTTTACAAATATTTCATTCAACTTGTCGCTCCTGGTCTATTACTTCTCTCAACAAAAATGTCAAATTCAAATTAGTCCCATACATTAGATATATTTGTAGGATAAAAATTTATCAACTTACTAAATTTTTAATTTATAAAAATGAACATACTACTGAAGAAGCTTAATTACACAAGTTATTCCATTCAGTTTAAAAACATTAGTGATCTAGAGGTAAATGAAGTTTATTACAGTATATTACAGTGTATTCAAAAACTAGATATGAGGAGAACATTTTTGTGAAGCTTAATAATGAGACAGATACTCAAAATTTATTACTGGTTGGAACTTTCAGTTTTTTGATGATAGTAGTATTAAAATGATTTATAAAGGTATGAAGAAGCTTAAAAATAATGATAAGGTGTTCCATTAACTGAAATTTTTGCTCTGAATCTGACTGTGCATTACTTTACTTTATTAAATTTATTCCTGTCAGTTTGCCCTCTTATGATGGCATGAGCGTGTAAATTGAGTTTTTGCGGTTATTTATATATGAAAATGCCATTTTCTGTGTGCATATTTCCCTTTTGTTTTATTTAGAAAATGATGCTTTTGATTTTGTACGTTATTTTTATATAAAATGTCCCTATTTATAAAACTGCGCTCGTGTCCCAATATACATCTATTCACAGGCGTTCATAGCCAGTAACATGAGTCATGAGCCCTCTTCTGAATGACCTTGCAACAAAACATCGCTGTAATGAATGGGAAGCATAAGTGTATATACAAGCTCCTTTTTGAGGTCTAAAGAGGAGGAGAGAACACATATACATATTGATGTCCTCTTGCACACTGCACCTCAGATTTTTGGCTGTTATTGTTCCTAGAATCTTTGATGAGGGAGAGAAGTAGATAGTCCGCAGCTCGTGGTCGTGCGTAGCGTTCTCGCTTCCGACGCCCAGGTTCCCGGGTTCGATTCCTGGAGGCGTCAGGGATTTTCTCTGCCTCGTGATGACTGTGTGTTGTGTGATGTCCTTAGGTTAGTTAGGTTTAAGTAGTTCTAAGTTCTAGGGGACTGATGACCATAGATGTTAAGTCCCATAGTGCTCAGAGCCATTTGAACCATTTTTAGAGAAGTTGATATTTATGACATTTGGGATTAAAGATGTAAGAGATTTCCGATATTTCGGATAGTGAGCCCAGAAGACAGACAGGCTCACTTGATTTTCAAATGGGTTAAAGTTTAACCTCGTATTATGTGTCCATTTTGAAACTGCACACATGTCGATATTTAAATTCTCCAAATCTGTTTCCTAGTTTACTAGTTTTGCGCTTAAATATAACTGGAGGTAACCACCATACATGTGGTATTTGCAGCACGACAAAAGTGATGATACATCATTGTCATGCAATGAAAAGAATACAGGACCTAACGTCGAACTGAAGGGAATACCTGTTGTTACCTGTCTCCATTTTTGTTCCATTATGCTGCTGGATATGATACTTTGGGTGTGCAAGAAATCACAGCACTGTACTGGTCCAGAAAATTAGGCATAGAGTTTGGCAAGTAAATTGTCGTTGACAACATAGTGAAAGGCTTTGCTCAAGTCTAATAAGCGCATGAGAGTCTTCTCTTGTCTATCTTTGGCAAGCTTCATGTCATCTGTTCTTTATTAAGTGAGTTGACAAGCTGCGATATTTATGGAAACCTGATTGTTATTCGACTAGAAGGTTGCCTGTAATTACCTAGAGAGTTAACTGGTTGTGGACTATATGGTGTGAAGTCTTCAACAGTGTTAGAAGGATTCAAATTGGTCAGTCATGAGAAGGTGCTGTGACAATGCACTTTTTAGGTAATGGCTTTACTAGTCCATGGTCCATGTTACCAAGCCTCAGGGAAAACACATGTGGTTAAGGAGTGATTGAAGATACATACTAGGCAGTAGAGGATAGTCACTTGGCGCGATACCACTGTGCCCAGCGAATGCTCATCTGATATATTTGATGGCTTTTTGGACAGTATTGCAACGTACATGATTCAAACAAAAATTTTATTGCTACTGTCCTTTATCCCCATAAAGTAATCAGTAAGTAACATTTTCGTTTGTGATCAGGAAATTGTCACTCTCCTTTTCTGCAACGTAATTTTCGACTTCGGCAATAGTGACCAGGAGACAACTACTATCTTTGCCAAAGCACTTAAAGCCAGTTGAGGTACTGGTGAGGTCTGCATTGTCCTCAACGGTACAATTACTGGGACTTTCAATGCAGATATTTGAGGTTTCTCTAAAACTGAGATATACTTTTATTTACTTCCCACAACACTCTCATGGCGTACAGATTAGCTGAATTTCATGACAGTGCACTATAGAGACCTTTGCGCTCAAATGTGATGCTTATTTGCAGTAGTGATTATAACATCTACATTTATGTGATTACTGTGCTATTCAAAATAAAGTGCCTGGCAGAGGGTTCAGTGAACCACCTTCAAGCTGCCTCTCTACCGTTCCATTCTCGAACAGTGCACAGGGAAAACAAGCACTTAAATTTTTCTGTGCGAGCCCTGATTTTTCTTATTTTATCGTGATGATCATTTCTCCCTACGTAGATGGGTCCCAACAGAATGCTTTCGCAATCAGAGGAGAAAACTGGTGACCGAAATTTCATGAGAAGATCTCATCGCAAAGAAAAACGCCTTTGTTTTAATAATTGCCACTATCATGTCTGTGGCTCTATCTTCCCTACTTCACGATCATACAAAACGAGCTGCCCCTCTTTGTACTTTTTCAATGCCATCTGTTAGTCCCGTCTGATGCGGATCCCACACCGCACAGCAATACTCCAGAATAGGCCATACAAGCGTGAGGTAAGCAGTCTCTTTAGTAGACCTGTCCTCCCAATGATTCACAGTCTTTGGTTTGCTCTACCCACAACGTTTCCTATGTGATCATTCCAGATTATTTGTAATTAAAATCCCTAAGTATTTAGTTGAATTTACAGCCTTCAGATTTGTGTGACTTAACGCGTAATCGAAATTTAGCGGATTTCTTTTAGTACTCATGTGAATAACTTCACACTCTTCCTTATTCAGGGTCAATTGGCACTTTTCGAACCATACAGATATCTTATCTAAATCATTTTGCAATACGTTTCGGTTGTATGATGACGTTACAAGATGGTAAAGGACAGCATCATCTGCAAACAATCTAAGACGGCTACTCAGATTGTTTCGTATGTCATTAATCTAGATCAGGAACAATAGAGGGCCTATAACACTTCCTTGGGGAATGCCGGATACGTCTCTTTTACTTGATGACTTTGCGTCTATTACTGCAAACTGTGACCTTTCTGACAGGAAATCACGCATCCAGTCGCACAACTGAGGCGATATTACATAGGCACGCAGTTTAGTTAGAAGACGCTTGTGAGGAACGGTGTCAAAAGCCTTCTGGAAATCTAAAAATATGGAATAAATTTGACATCCCCTGTCGATAGCACTCATTACTTCATGAGTATAAAGAGCTAGTTGTGTTTCGCAAGAACGATATATTCTGAATCTGTGCTGACTATGTGTCAATAAATCGTTTTCTTCGAGGTACTCCAAAATGTTCAAATACTATATAAGTTCCGAAACCCTATTGCAAATCGACGTTATTGATATGGGCCTGTAAATCAATGGATTATTCCTACTTCCCTTTTTGGGTATTGGTGTGATTTGAACAATTTTCCAATCTTTAGGTACGGATTTTTCTGTGAGCGAGCGGTTGTACATAATAGCTAAATATGGGACCATTGTATCAGCATACTCTAAGAGGAACCTGACTGATATATAATCTGGACCGGAAGCCTTGCCTTTATTAAGTGATTTAAACTGCTTTGCGACACTGAGGATATCTTTTCTCATGTTTCTCATCTTGGCAGTTGTTCTTGATTGGAATTCAAGAATATTTACTTCGTCTTCTTTGATGAAGGAGTTTCCTAAAAGCATGTTAAATAACTCTGCTTTAGTGACACTGTCATCAGTTACTTCACCATTATTATTTGCCAGTCTTGGGGATATTGCTTTCTTTTAAATTTGGCATGCTTTTTTCGCTGCTTCAGCAACAGTGGTCTGGCCTGTTTCGTATATCATGGGGACCACTACGATCACTTATTAATTTATGTGGTATATATCTCTCAACTGCTGTCGATACTATCTCTTTGAAATAATTCCACAACTTTCCTATGCTTACATGATCAGATCGGTAGGAGTGCAGACTGTCGCCTAAAACGATGTTAAGAGCATTTTTATCAGCTTTTTAAAATATATATATACTTTGTGTCCAAAATTCTATGCTGTGAATCATATGCCAAATTCTTTTTACCATACATTACCACATACATAAGTGTATGTTTCGGAATTTATCATTAAAATTTGTACACAGCTTCACTGTAGTTTTCTGTGTAGCTGACACATTAATTCTTCTAGACATATTTATGACATACACAGGCTAATTTTCAATAAAGTTGAATGGACCTACATTAATATCACGATAGAGTTGTGTAGTTCTCTTTAAATTTAAGAAATTGTCATATGCCTTTAGATAATTATTTGCTGGATCTTGATTCCACATTTCTTGAGTATAAACTTCGTTTCTTCCATTTTTAATATAGGTATTCTGTAATTTAACATGATCGAATAAGGGAGAGTCAATTTAGTTGATTATTTTTCCTTTTGTCTGGAAAACAACGAAGATGAAATAAGACATATCAAAGTCTGCAGAGTTATAGAAATCTGTAATATCTAACTCAAAATTTCTCTTTTCATCTAAGCCAGCAATATCTATAGTTTGTGGTTCAAAGAAAGATATGGGAATTTTTGACGTTTTAAGTCTATTTTGTTCTAATTCAAGCGAATATTCTGGTTCAAATTTAACCGCAGGAACACGAATTTCCATCGAATATACAACAATTTTTTCCTCCTTTTGGAAGTGTTGTCACACCTTCAACTCCTGCTTGGGTACGATCTCCCCAGCAAAGAACAGAATCTCCAGCTCTCAATGCCCATGTAAAAATTACTGTTAAATCTCCTTACCACATGGTTTCTTTATAATCTTTAAAAAATCCGCCACATTATTCTAATCGATAAAGCACTTCATTTTTCTTACTTTTTATCTTTCCATTATTAAGAATATGTCCTTCCATGGTTAGCTCATTGGCTGGAGTCTAAGTCAATCGAATAAGAGCTGATGAAGACATAAATGGAAATTCCACTCTCGACAAAATATTGTTTCCTTTTTTATGGTAATAACATCAAACAGTTTTGATACATAATTATCGATTAATTTTTATTGGATTTTCCATCATAAGTTAGATAATCTGTACCATTGGTTCCAATAATACTGAAGTTCGTGTATAATTGGGCATGTTTAGGATGAACCCAACCATCTCCAATCTTTATATTAGTCTCTGCGTTCTTGTTGAGCAGATTCAAATAATTTCTAGTCTTCTCATTCACAGGGAATGATTAAAATGATAACTCTCAGCTTTGTTCATGATTTATTTAAGAATAAAAAACATTAAGAAATTTCTAACACAACTGTTACACAAGCACCATTTAAGTCCATCAAATTTTCATTTTCATTGGTTATAGTAATTTCTAAATCTGGAATTGGACCAAAAAATTGAATATCTATGGGGTAGTGCGCTTCGTGAATAATTGGCCCACCAAATTCTGCATTAGGCTTGAATGAAGCAATAACATTAGTTTCTCTGTGAAAATGCTTTACAAATGTCCCATCAGCCAAATTAAAATTTATGTTTATTAATTCAAATAATTTTAGGAACATCTTTAGCAACAGTCTTTTCATTAGCCTCAACAATTTGGCCACTACATCCAAGCACACTTCCAATACTATCTTTTATATCTTTATATAACTTAGCATCACTCTCAATAGTAAATCTGTTTAAAAATGGCTCAAATGGCTGTGAGCACTATGGGACTTAACATCTTAGGTCACCAGTACCCTAGAAGTTAGAACTACCTAAACCTAACTAACCTAAGGACATAACACACATCCATGCCCGAGGCAGGATTCGAACCTGTGACCGTCGCAGTCCCACGGTTCTGGACTGCAGCACCTAGAACCGCAAGACCACCGCGACCGGCGTTTAAAATTTCATATTCTTTAATGTGAATATTAGGCTTTTTCAAATGAACAAATTTTTCCAAGTTTTTTAAGTTATGCTGCCCAACAGGAATTTCTTCCATTTCTCCATCGCAGTAAAGTTTATTATTTCTCAACGTAATATTTGGAGCTAGAAAAGCTGAATAAAAACCAACTAATGCAATAATATTAAAGCCGTCTCGTATAGTTACAGTCAATCTTTTTTTGACAGCATATGACTTACCACTCAACTGAAATAATCTACTTATTTATTAGTGAAAAATTATTTAATTAAGTGAAAACTGATTGGGAGCCAAACGTAAGAATTCCTGAAAAGAAATCAAAAAATTAACACAGTAACCTATTACCAAATTCAATTTGATGTGCAGTAACTAGCCCTAGTGGATGTGGAAAAACAACATTAATATTGACAATGATATTTTAACCCCTGGTTGGCTGAATTGGAATAGAATCAATCACTTTTACATTTATTCTAAAAGTTTAAAACAGCCAAATTACTTGGAATTTATAAAAGGATTTTAAAAAATTAAAGAGAAGGTCATCACTTTTATTGCAAATAGTGAAGAAATTATTCCATTAGACCAACGTCAAGATAATTCTGGTTTAGTTTTTGATGACTTCATTCCAGAAAATCAAGATATAGTTAGAGAATATTTCAGCAGAAAAAGACATAAAGGAATAGATTGCTTTTATTTGGCTCAAACTTACTCAAAGAGATCCAAACAGTTAGTAAGACATAATCTAATTGTTTAAAATATCTTTAGACAAGATTTTACAAATTTAAATCACATTTAACATGAGTTTGTTGAAGGCGATTTGAAGTTTGATGAATTTAAAAAATACGTAGTAAATATTAGAATGAACAGGTTGGTTTTATTATGACAAATATGACAAGAAAACTGAATGATGGGAAGTTCAGAAATCAAATACAGCATTTATTAAATTTTTATTCTACATAAATGGACAGCTTAAAAATGATATTGCATATCTATTAGACCACAGTGATAATGTTTCACCACAACATATAGACACATTTAAAAAAGGTCTTGATTATATACCAGATTATGAAAATTTAGAAAAAGGTAATGAACATAGCACTAATTGCCCTTGGTCTGTTGAAGAAACTACAGATGGTCCGCATACATGCAGTTGCTATTATATCGAAAAGTGTATAATAAGAATGCGTTAAATGGTGAAAAGATATACAAAGGAACCGATGCTTTAATGAATCTCTTAACTGAAAAGAATATTATTATGGCTGATATGGATGAGAAATTCAGTTTAGTTGATATATCAAATTATATTGATATATTGCATAATTCAGGAGCTATTTATTCCGAAAATAACCCAAATAGAGTCATAACAAGTGGTGGAATCAAATATAAAGGTTTGATAAGAGAAATTGTTAATGACTATTTTCCAACTTCAGAAGACCATCTATAGATTCTTCAGAAATAAGTTCACCTGAGAGAAAGGTGAAGCCTTAATAAAAAAATATACAGAGAAACCTATTGAACATGTTTGGATGTATGATGTCCATCAATTATTTGATAGATCAACTGTGATACATGGGGAAGAATTAGCTGCAAATAAAAATTTTCACAGTGAAAAAGTTGGAATAATGCAAATGCTGACAAATAAATTTAGTGATTTTGTCATCAACAATCCAAAAGGAATTCCATATTTGATTAGAATTTTGAACAATCTTCCTCATACTTTTTGGAAGTACGAGAAACATGGTAAACAGTTAGTCAGTTGGGTTTTAAATAATATAACAATGCCTGAGATGCATCTACCCAGCTATGAATACTGCAGGCCGTTCACTAAACTTGAGGAAAGGCTAGTGCATGGTGAACCGGGAATTATTCCACTAGATGAAGCTTGTGAAAAACATTATATTGCTTATCATGATAATAAAAATTTAGAAAAAGGACATAAAGGGGATAAAGAACTTCAGTTAGTTGCAAAAGAAAGAATGCATGCAAGTGATGCTTCTTTAGGTGAAAAAGTTGCAGCAACGGCAATTCGAGGTATAATGTATGGAAGGAGAAAATTAGGAATGGGCGCAGATGGTGCTGGCCTAGGAATAATGACAGTGGTTGGGGAGTTTAATCTTTATTAAATTTTTAATCTAGATAAAATGAATAATTTTTCAATTGATTATACTTTGCTTCTGAGTAGCAAAACTAAGCAAAAATCAATTGAACTCAAGTTCAATAATGAACAATTAAATGGGATTGAACCATTTAAAACCGATGTACAAAAAAGAAAGAAAGATAAGAAAAAGTTGGTGGAATTTTATTGTTACATTAACTATTCCCATTGTGAAAAGTATTGTTGAATATCTCACAAAAAAGAAACACAAAGGTGGATTTCTTCCTTTACTACCTTACCTTGCAACAATTGGCTCACTTGCTGGTGGCTCTATAGCAATCGCAAATGCTGTAATAAACAAGAAGAAAGCCAATAAGGAGTTAGAACAAAAAAGACATAATTTGGAAATGGAAAAGAAAGCCGGAGCTGGGCTCAAAAAAGCAAAAAAAAAAATTATTAAAAAATTGAGCACTCCTTTATCTAATTTCTAAATAGAAGAATTAGTTAAACAATTAAAAATTAAACACTTTAGAGATATTTATATGATTGATAAATTGCCAAATGAAGTGAACAATTTAGAATGAGGAATAGTTAATTTAGATACTTATGATCATGTTGGCACCCATTGGATTTGCTACTATAAAAATAATGATAAAAATTCAGTTTTGGCTCATATGGAGGAAATATTCCCAAACAGCTCGTTAACTATTTGGGAAAAAATTATCTGTACTACAAAAGCGAGAGAAGTCAAAATTTCGATGAAATAATTTGCAGTAATTTGTGTTTGTTTGTTATAGAATTGTTTTGCAAAAATTATAAGTTTAGTGATATTTTAGATTAACTAAATGTATATTTTTGGGAACAAATTCGTTTTTTTCAGTCATCATAAGGTTTAGTCACACAGTTTCGTAAAGAACTGGCTTCAGCACCATTTTTAAAGTAGCTAAAGGGTATATTGATTTTAAAGGCAGAAGAATTGTAGATATAAAAGATCTGATAACTGGTTATGTTGCAGTTACCACACAATACTTAGAAAAAGAATATGTTACAAAACCTGAATACACAAGCATTTTAACACATTTCAATAACTATTTCACTGCTGCAGAGCTTAATGAAAAAATTTATCAGTTTCATCAAGATAACTATAACTCCAGAAAAAATTTCTTTACAAAAAAGGAAGTAGGAATAACTTTTAAAGAATATTTTTCAAAGGCAGATTTGACACCATACCTAAATCAAATAACTGATCTTCAGAAAAGAATGTATGACAACCATAAACTGAAATTTTTTGTTTAATACTGGTACAGTAATATTGAAATGCATATTTATGTATGTTGTAAAAATGAAGATAATTATTTTATTTGGAGCCAATGTAAATCGTAACCTGTCACCCACTGATTTTAAAATAGAGATAAAAAGATTCAATGCTGATGAACTGCAAATTTTATATCCAACACAATTCACTAATCCATCATTTGAAATGAAAAAGAAAGATGAAATGAAAATTATATTATAACATTTTTTAATCTATTTAAATGAACAATAACAATTCGCACTCAGCTCTTCAGAGTGATCACATTTATTGTTGGAAGTGTAAAAAATTTAGTGAAACACATAATCCTCACAGAGTAACAACTAAAAATGGCAGACAGAGGATTGAACGTCTTTAAATAGTAATTTTTAGGGGAACGTGGGGGCAGCAGAAGCAGTCTTCCTGGCTGTGCTAGTCTTCAGACTACATCTGCTTCAGCAGGCGGTGAAGGGGTGCATAAATCGATCCATCAAGAAACCATTAATGAGTTACATAAACTGATGAGAAAAAATTTTAAATGACGAAATGTAATTTATTTCGCTATTGATGATCTATGGCAAGCTGATCTATTCGAATTGGACTCCTGACAGTTGAAATGAATTTCGAAGATAAATCGAGGATACAAGTATTTGTTATCTGTTATCGACGTCTTTTCTAAATTTGGTTGGCCTATCCCAGTTAAAGATAAAACAGCTAAGAATGTAGTTGATGCATTTGATAAAATATTCATCGTCCAACGCCTTACAGACAGATAATGGCAGAGAATTCTACAATAAAGAGTTTCATGAGCACATAAAAAATATAGCATTAATCATTATTAAAGTTTTCCAGAATTAAAAGCATCTGTTGTTGAACGATTTAACAGAACATGAAAAGAAAATATGTGGAAGTAATTTGCTGTTCAAGGAAATTATAAATGGGTCGATCTAGTTTCGAAATTAGTTGATGAATACACAGTTCATCGAACTATAAAAATGAAGAATATAGAAAGACCCACAAGATAGGCATCATTGTGCCTAGTGATAAGGCTAAATTTGAAAAAGGAGATAAAGCGAGGATCGTTGAACTTAAAGAACTTTTTGAAAAAGGATATACTACCAACTGGTCAACAGAAACTTTCGATATTGAGGATGTTACTCATTCCAATCCAACCATGTGTAAACTTAAAGATGTCGAAGGTAATTTTTATGAGCAAGAGCTGCAGAAGACGAAATACACAGATGGGTATCTTGCTGAAAAAGTTTTGGGAAAGAAAAGACTTAGGTTTGTGTAAAATAACTGGCCTTTGATAATTCACACAACAGTAATTTGAATGAAGATAAAGTAATAGTTGGTGATTGATTGCTACTTAATCAGTATATATTTTTGGTTTCATGATTAAAGAATAGAGATCTGCCTAATTGATAAAAACAGTATTTGGCTGCAAGTTTGAAGCAGTGAACAAATCGTTCACCCCTAGTTTTCCAAATATTTTTTTGCAAATCTACTACAAATTTTTCTATATAAATGTACCAAACAGTATGAATGAGGAAACTGGCACTTTCATTCTTTCTATCTGTAGGCTATCCTGATGATGAAGAAGATATAATCTCTACCTTCATAAATCAACTAACTGTTGAAAGTGTTAATTATTTATACACTCTCATTGGAGATGAAATTTGTGTTGTTAATGAATATTTTAGAAAACAATTGTGAGTTATTGTTTTCAGCCATCAAATAATTGACCGCTGGATTGACATCTGTAAAAGTCGAGGAATAATAAGATTCCTGTGAATTTCCTGTTTCTGCATTTGCTTCAGCCAGAATTCCAAAAATGAATGAAACACGAAATTCCTTATATCTGCAGTAGATCTGCTAGAATTCTTTTTTTTCTGGAAAAAGTAGGGTCTAAAAAACCATTCTCTGTAATTCTATAAAGAAAGTTAAATTTTTGTGAGGGGAATGAACAGACGTGATTCAGAGCATCGCAGTAGCAAACATTGCCATGCCGACTTTTATTAGTTTAAGATATGCAGAGGGGGAATAATCCCCTCTGGAATTCCATAAAGAATTGACAGTCTGAAAAATCGACCATCATAAAAGTTGGTGACTGGGTGAATCACCCAGTATATGTTTTTCATGATTATAGACTGACCTCATTGATAAAAATAGTATGCAGCTGTGTATTTAAATGGAGGAACGAATCTTCAGACTGCATCTGTGTTTGGGCACTGGATTTCGAGGAATAATTAGATTCCTGGTAAATCTTTACCACCTGAATTCCATAACCTCTTTTATATTGTGTTAACTTTTCTGGCAGGAAATCTTTCCTGTCTGAAATTCCATAAAGAATTAAAATTCTACTACATGAACTGTCTAGATTTCGTCATAAATATTTTTTCACTCATTTACTTCATCAACAATATCATTGGATTGGTCACATGATTTCTCAACAAAGTAAGATAGACTGTTGAAGAGCATATTGTATATTTCTTTTCTTTTGTTTACTCTGTCTACACCAAAATAAATATTAAGCATTTACTCTGTTAATTATAATCAGTACATTTATATTTTCTGACATAACACATTTTATCGTCTTTAGGTCTTCTGTTGTTATAGCTTGATAATCTTTTTGGGAGATGATTTTCAGGTAATACAGCTCTGACTTTTTATTCGCATACTGTTTTGATAGTGCAGTACATATAATTTGTTCTTTCTTCACCTCCACTACATCAGATATTACGTCTATTAATTGGAAATATTCTTGATCTTATGTTTCTATTTCTATTGCCTGTTGTTCAATAATTTTTTGAGATTTCTCTTTTTCAACAGATGTTGTGTGTTTTAAGTAATCCACAAATATTTTCTCGATGTTCAAGTATTACTTTCTCACTTGTTTGCACGGTTTTGTGTTGAACATTATCACAGATTCTTTGAAATTATTGGCAATTAAAGGAATCCATTTTTTTGGACTAAGTTATTTGGCCTTAAGATTTTTTCTCATTTTGGATGTATTCATATTCTACGGCGAGAGGATCATTGTGTTGAATTTCTATGAAAGGAATGTAACTTTCTTTAAGAAATTGGATATAATGTCTTTCATTTCTCGGCAAAATTCCCAGCGTCAAATATTTGATGCCAGGAATTTCACACAAGAACGCTACAATATCGTTAGTGATCAAAACGTTTTTCTCTTTGAATAATGGATCCCAAATGTCGCCAAACCAAGAACGCACATTTAATTCATATTTTCTGTCTTCAATTAATTCAAAGGTATTCAGCATAGATGATTCGACCTCCATTTATATAGAATGAAAATACTTTAATGAAATGAAATTTGTTTTCCAGCGGTCGGCGTTATGGTCACTGAAATTCTGTTGATTATTCAGGCACCTGGAATTCCATCTGTAATTTCCTTAAGAGTGTGTTATATATCACAATTTTCATGAAATGTATATGTGAAATAAAAAATACATAGTAGGAATGCTAGTTACAATGAAAAAATTAAGAGTGTAAATATTTTATCTACACAACTATCTAGTGAACAGCAACAAGAAAGTGGATTCATTTAAGCATTAACTTTTTATTAATAAATGGAAAAGTTGAAGAAGTGTAAGGAATGTGAAGTGGAGAAGTCAACTGATACTTTCATTTACACAAATACTCAGAGGATAAGCTTTCATATATTTGTGAAAAATGTGCTAAACTCTATGGTAGAAATATATACAATAATAAAAAAGAGCACTTTAAACAGGATATATCTAATCATAAGAATTTTTTAAAACAAATTTCTAGTGAAGAGTGTACTAAAATGTTGAAAAATGTAACTGATGCTATGGCTGCTGAAAGAGATGAAACCGATGCTTATTCTAAAAAATGTATTGTTTGTCAAGAAATTAAAGATTTTGATAGTTTTTACTCGAATCACACATCTAGGGACAAGCTCGCAAGTAAATGCAAGATTTTTCAACTAAAAGATAATCGAAAAAAGAAAATAGTATGTTGTGGCAACGAAATAGTTAAAAGTAGTCTCAAAAGACATTTATGTTCAAACAAGCACAAGAAATTAACTGAAGCTTAATTTTTTGAAGGCTTATTGTTTTTTGTCTTACTTAAATTTATGCGTCTGTTGACGATGTTTACAGTTGCCCAACTTCGCAATAATCGCAGAAGGAATAATATACCAGTTTATAGTGGAATTAAAGAAGCTGATTTAATTAAGTTAATCGTTTCAAATAATCTGCCTTCTCCTACAAGAACTCTCGCTGATTTGACAGTAAAGGAACTCAAAGCTCTAACTAAAAATTTTGACATTAGAGGAAACAGTAGATTAAAGAAATCAGAGTTAATTAATGCCATTGGATTACAAGAGTTTACATATCACCCAGAAGTATTCCAAGCAGCAAGATCGAAACAACAACGTGTACGCACTAGAAATTATTTCTACAGATTTGATGATGCCTTTTTTTGAAAAGCCTCATCCACCAAGTGAGGAAAAAATATTGAGACTAGATCAAATTTACCCTTTCAGTAGCAAAATATTTGAGCAAGAAAAAGAGACTGAGCCATCTAAAATGCATTTATGTGAGATTAAAGAAATTAGATGTTGACTACAAAATTGTCTTTAATGATGGTAGTATTGGCAAACTTGATAGCATTAGCGAGAAAACAGATTGTATAACGAAAGCGCACTATTGCATGGTAAAAGTAGCTATAAAGATAATTAATTTTAGAAAAGGGGATAAGTTGAATTTAAGAGTCAACAACCCAAAATGTTTTCTCCAATGTCCACAGGATATAAAGCAACAAATAATACTCGACAGTTTGCTCAAGTTTTGTGCAATAAAATGAGAGATATCTTAACATCTAATGAGACTATTGATACAGCAGATGCCTCATTTAATATTCACATGATAGCAATTCATAGAGGTGGTAAAGATAAAAAAAATATAGCTGAAGACTAAAAGATTAAAAGATGTATCACAAGAATTAATAACAATGATAACTTGTGTTGTCCTAGAGCAGTGATTGGGGCATAAAAACAACATTTTAGGAAGAGAGCTAAGTACAGGCGAAAGTAAGAAAATCAGCGAAGGAGATAAATAGAAATTACAAAGAGAGCTAACTGACATATTATGTCAACAGTTGGCTAAATACAATGAAGAAGGGTTTACTCTGAATGTCATTAAAAATATTGAAGAATTGTTAAATATCCCAATAAATGTAGTATGTGCTGAAAATTTCAATTTGGTTATCTATAGTGGCACTGAGAAAGAAATCAACATACATCTGTATAAAGATCACAGCTATTTTGATGTAATTAACAGTATGACAGCTTCGCTAGGAGCAGTGTATTTCTGTGATAAATGTAATAAGCCATATAACATCAAGGATGCTCACAGATGTAAAGTAGAGAGAAAATGTGCATATTATGCCAAAGTCCAGAACATCAAAGTGAACAAAATAAGATTTATTATGAGAAATGCAACAGATACTGTTACAATGAGGAATGCTTGAACAATCACCAAGAAGTTTGTGATACAGCTTTCAAGTTTGAAAGATGCAAAAAGATTTGTTTTAGATCTAAAGAACATAAATGTGGGTTTGAACTTTGCAGAAACTGTAAATAAGTAGTAATAATTACAAATCATAAATGTTATATGGTCTACAACTTTGCTTCTGACGATTTTTCTCGAAGATCGTGACTTCATTGTGAAAAACTTACAAAAACTTTACGATTCGAAGTGTTGGCCGTCGCTGACCATTGCTTTCTCCTAGTTTTATGGCACCATACGAATCCCACAGTGTAGAGACTGGGCATCTTTTGAGGAGAGCCATGAATCGATCCAAAATCACTTGTTCAAACGACTGCAAGTGCTAGTCAGCTAGGTCGTGTGCCATAGATCGAGAAAGGTGGTAATCAGAGGGATGAATATCCGTAGAATACAGCAGATGGGGTAGAACTTCCCATTTCAACGTTTCCAAGTATGTTTTGACTGGATTTTCGATTTACGGTCGTGCACTGTCATGCCGCAAAAACATCCTTTCATGTTTATTGCTGTACTGGGGCCGTTTTTCTTTCAGTGCTCTGCTGAAACACATCAATTGCTTTCGATAATGATCTCCTGTGATTGTTACCATTGGTTCAGTAGCACCGAAAGCTTTATCTCTTTCTCAAACATGCCGGTCTTCGACCTCAAAAATCACCGTTCTTGAAGCATGGAAACCATTTTCTGCAAAGTTCTGTCACTAACAGGCGTCTCATCATAGGTCTTGCCCAGCTTTTATGAGTCTCAGCCGCAGATTTCTTCATATCAAATCAGAAAATTAAAACCTCCGGCAGAGGACGAGAATTGGGCTTGTAAGTTGACATATTCAGCTCAGAATAACTTTAAGATGCAATTAAAATATCGACTAATATTTTGATGGCGTTATGTTCTCAAATTTCTAAGGTTACTGTATGACACTTACAACCTACAACTTGCACGACTACTTTCCACTAATGCTGTCTACTGAAAACGGCGAATAGATCTAATATATATCTATTATAGGTTTAATATATGCAACCTCTATTGCAAAAAGGTGGTATCTGTGAAAGAAAATTTGATGAGGGTTTTATAGTCCATGGTTGTTATACTAATGGGGAATTCAAAATTTTTATGTTTACCAATGCTTCGAATGCAATAAAATAGTTGCAGGTAAAGGTTTTAAATGTAGCAAAGATGGATTCCCTATGAGAGTGAATTGTACTTATATAGAGAGGTATATGTGATTTGATAATGAAGCAACTCAAGAAACTGGAACAACATTCCAAATCTCATAACTGTTCAAAATTTTAGAGGTGATACTGCTTATAAATTTAAGACAAATGATGAATTCTGTCGTCGGATGATATCGGAAAGAAACAGTTATCACACTTTTGTAGTTCACTATGCAGAAGGTTACAATTTCCAATTCATTTTGAAGTACTGTGTTGAAAATACAATAAGGCCATATACCATCTACACAGGAACTAAACTGATGTTATTGGATATCAAACAGCTGAGCTATAGATAGGAGTAACTTTATTTAAGGACCGCTCAGTAGCTTTCCAAAAACTTTTGATTTGAAAGAATTGAAGAAAAGCTACATCCCACATTTGTTCAATGCAAGAGAAAATGAAAATTATATTGGCCTGATTCTTGACACTGAATATTACTGTGTTGACACTATCAAGCCAAAAGGCAAAGCGTCTCTCAAATGGCACAGCTCAAGAGTCAAAGAAAATTATGTGTTCAATATGAAGAAAGAAATTAACGATTACTGTAATTCTGATGTCGATATATTAAGAAGAGGCTGTTTGGAACTAAGAAAACAGTTTCTAGACGTTGCCAACATTGATCCATTCTGTTATTTAGCAGTCGCTGGAGTCTGCATGGCTATTTACAGATCTAAATGTTTAGCGAAAGATACGATTGCTGTATTGGATAAAGAACAGAAAGAGAATTATAGTGAAGAGTCCATAACTTGATTAAACAGTTATAACATTCAACATGCTCTTGATGGTGGGGAAGTAAGAATAACTGGTGCAAAAGTAGATGGATTTGATAAAGAAGCTAATACTGTTTATCAATATCATGGCTGTTACTGGCATGGATGTAAAAAATGTTTGAAAAATGAGACGATTAACAATAAAAATAAGGAGACAATGGATGACCTTTATGAAAAGACTTTGAGAAGAAGTGCAGAAATACGAAATGCTGGATACAGTCTGGTAGAGATGTGGGAATGTGATTGACGGAACTCAGCAGATTATAAAAAGCTTAAGAAATTAAAGCAGTTACCTGAAATTGTCTAACCATTCAATCCAAGAGATGCTTTTTATGGTGGTCAAACGAATGCAGCAAAATTAAGATCTAAAGCAGGTGGTGTTAGCACAAAAATAAGAGATATTGATGTATGTAGTCTTTATCCTACTGTGCTTATTCATGACTTTTATCCTGAACAACATCCTAGAAAAATATATAGACCAAGATATTATTCTAAAATTTGGTATGGCTTAATAAAATGTAATTTATTGGCTCCAGAGGATTGTATTACCCAGTTTTGCCTGTAAATATACGAATCGATAAAAATGAAAAACTGTTGTTTCCATTGTGTGTCAAATGTGCTCAAGAAAAAAAGAAAAAATAGATAAATGCAATCACAACGATGATGAAAGAAATTTTATTGGAATTTGAACGACTTCTGAAGTGAAGAAAGCTGTAGAAAAATGATTTGAAATTTTAAATGTGCATAAGATGTGATTTTAAAAATAAAAGCAATAGGTTTTTTAAAAATTATGTGAGAGATTTTTGGAAGATAAAATTAGAGACCAGTGCACATAATTTTGAAAATGATGAAGAGTATATCTAAACAGTTAAAGAGAAAATGGATATTGACTTAGATCCTGACAGGATAAAGGAAAATCCAGGAAAACGAGCTGTTGCTAAGATATGTCTTAATTCATTATGGAGGAAATTTGGACAAATGTGAAATATGAGTCGAACAGAATATGTAACAAATTTACAGCATTCTTATGAGATACTGCTGGATGACTGATTAGATAATTAAGGTATCAATTTTATTACGGAGCACATGATTCAGATGAGATATAATTTCAAGGATTATTATGTGGAAAATAATACAACTACAAATGTTTTCATACCTGCATTTAGCACATCAAATGCAAGACTTAGATCACATGATATGTTAGATCTACTAGCAGAATCTGTTATATATTTTGATACCGATTCTGTAGTATATATCGATGACAGTGAAAATACTATGGAAACAGGCTGTATGAATTGGGAAATAACTGTGTTTCGGATTGGGCTTCAACTGGCCCAAAAAGTTACTATTATGAGAAAAACGATAAAAAACAGAGATGAAAGTATAGGGATTCACTCTAAATTACAAGAATATTCAAAAGTTGAATGGAAAATAGGTGATAAGTGAAAGAAAAGATAGAGCTAGAAGACAATCAGATACCTAGAGATGTTGATACTAAAAATCTGGTCAACAAACGTTAAAAAAGCATTCTCATTTCGGTATGATAAAAGAGTGGTACTAAAAAATTATGAAACTGTGCCTTATGGTTACTGAAAATTATTTATCATATAAAAAATTTTAATAAGATTAAAATTTTAATTTTATTAAATTTTTAAGCTATATAAATCGCGGTTCTAATGCAGAAGTTAAATAATGCAAGCAATTCCAATTTGTTTAGAAAGATTAGTGAGCTTAAAGTAAATGAGTGGTATTCTATTAGTGATTGTGAACGTTTAAAAACTAGATATGGAGAGAAAATTTCTATTGAGCTCTATAATAAATTTAAAGTTATATTGCAAGAAAAGTGTAATAAAATAATAACTGACTGGGACTTTCAATTTTTTAAAGATGTTGACATTAAACTAAAATATAAATGAATGCAGAAAACTAAAAGTAATCAGAACGAATTTCACGATCTGGAGTTCGTTGTATGGTTTTGAAGTAGCTTTTCAGAGGGCTTTCAGGGCTCGTCGAGAGTCTTTTTTGAATTTTCATTTGCGGGTGCACTTGGTTTGCTTGCCGAAAATCTTCCATCGGAAGATTGTCTGCGACTGCGCCCAACATACCCACTTACTACTTCAGGGGGTCGGTAAAACGATCCAGTTAATACAGTAGTTTAGTCAGACTATCAAGTGTAGCTTCTACCTACACTATTTTGCGGGAACTATCTCCTTCAGTTCCACTACAAGGCAAACTACTTTTGACAGCAATAAATA
Organism: Schistocerca serialis cubense; assembly: GCF_023864345.2. Taxonomy (NCBI): domain Eukaryota; kingdom Metazoa; phylum Arthropoda; class Insecta; order Orthoptera; family Acrididae; genus Schistocerca; species Schistocerca serialis. The sequence continues at coordinate 189,276,064 of NC_064648.1, forward strand.
CTCCACGACCAATTGTAGTTAATATATCCTATCTGAGCACTGCTAGATTGTTTGAAAAAATTTCTGCTATACGTATTTCCGGCTTTTCCCAGATTTCTGTAACTGTTTGAGCTTCAGTGCTTTCTATTAGGGCTTGGGTTCTGGTTCCCAACACAGCTATGACAATTTACAACTACAATACCGATCGTTTCTACAACTAACTTACTGTGTTTTATCTGCCCCCTTTTAGATGGATACCCTTTCGGTTGTTCCTTGAGACCCTCTAACCTAAAAGACCACCCAGTCCTTCCACATGGACCCGCACTACCCATGTAACCGCTTCCTGTGTGTAGTAGACTTCTGAACTATTAAGTGGAACCTCGAAACCCACCACCTGATGGCGCAAGTCAAGGAATCTGCAGTCTACACGGTCACAGAACCTCCTGAGCCTCTGATTCAGACCCTTCACTCAGCTCTGCACCAAAGGACGGTAGTCGGTTCCATCGACAATGCTGCAGATGGTGAGCTCTGCCTTAATCTCTCAAGCAAGGCTGGCAGTCCTTACTAATTCCGCTAGCCGCCCGAAACCAGAGAGAATCTCCTCCAATCAGAAGCGACATACGTCATTGGTACCGACATGAGCCACCACCTGCAGTTGGCTGCACCCTGTACTCTTCATGGCATCTGGAAGCAGCCTTTCCACATCCAGAATGACTCCCTCTGGTATGCACATGGAGTGCACACTGGCTTCCTTCCCCTCCTTGTCAGCCATGTTCCTAAGAGGCACCATAAAATTAAGTAAATGGAGACAGTTGTAGAATAATTACTGAATAAGTGTAACCTCCATTAGATCACATTGATTGGTCGTAGTTTGAACAATGATGTCTTTCTACTTCTACTGAAAAGTAATCATGAACTGTCACACAGTACAAATGAAGACCTCTTCAACAGATGAAAAGAAATGTAACACAATATGCTACTTTAAAGGAGCTCTTAACAGTTGTGGATATTATTTGAATTTTGTAGAAGTAAGCTTTTGTCGAGTATGTTTTCTTATGCAATTGCGTTATTCGATAAATATCCACTTGAGATTTATAAATATGTGCATTGCAAGTGATGTAGAAACTGAGAGGGTCACTTTTTGACTCCCTAGACAGACGTTTCCGAGACGGAGCTCTCACTGCTGATATCTTTTTCAGTTGGATGGTGTACACATATAGTCTAGTAGTTTCATCATTCAGTCGATCAGTAAGTTCATCTCACTGCATTATGACTTACTAGTGTCGCCCAGTGTTTGTTCACTTGTAATCTTCCCTTCCCTGCGAGAAGTGAAAAAATATTTATGACGAAATCTAGACAGGTCATGTAGTAGAATTTTAATTCTTTATGGAATTTCAGACAGGAAAGATTTCCTGCCAGAAAAGTTAACACAATATAAAAGAGGTTATGGAATTCAGGTGGTAAAGATTTACCAGGAATCTAATTATTCCTCGAAATCCAGTGCCCAAACACAGATGCAGTCTGAAGATTCGTTCCTCCATTTAAATACACAGCTGCATACTATTTTTATCAATGAGGTCAATCTATAATCATGAAAAACATATACTGGGTGATTCACCCAGTCACCAACTTTTATGATGGTCGATTTTTCAGACTGTCAATTCTTTATGGAATTCCAGAGGGGATTATTCCCCCTCTGCATATCTTAAACTAATAAAAGTCGGCATGGCAATGTTTGCTACTGCGATGCTCTGAATCACGTCTGTTCATTCCCCTCACAAAAATTTAACTTTCTTTATAGAATTACAGAGAATGGTTTTTTAGACCCTACTTTTTCCAGAAAAAAAAAGAATTCTAGCAGATCTACTGCAGATATAAGGAATTTCGTGTTTCATTCATTTTTGGAATTCTGGCTGAAGCAAATGCAGAAACAGGAAATTCACAGGAATCTTATTATTCCTCGACTTTTACAGATGTCAATCCAGCGGTCAATTATTTGATGGCTGAAAACAATAACTCACAATTGTTTTCTAAAATATTCATTAACAACACAAATTTCATCTCCAATGAGAGTGTATAAATAATTAACACTTTCAACAGTTAATTGATTTATGAAGGTAGAGATTATATCTTCTTCATCATCAGGATAGCCTACAGATAGAAAGAATGAAAGTGCCAGTTTCCTCATTCATACTGTTTGGTACATTTATATAGAAAAATTTGTAGTAGATTTGCAAAAAAATATTTGGAAAACTAGGGGTGAACGATTTGTTCACCCCTTCAAACTTGCAGCCAAATACTGTTTTTATCAATTAGGCAGATCTCTATTCTTTAATCATGAAACCAAAAATATATACTGATTAAGTAGCAATCAATCACCAACTATTACTTTATCTTCATTCAAATTACTGTTGTGTGAATTATCAAAGGCCAGCTATTTTACACAAACCTAAGTCTTTTCTTTCCCAAAACTTTTTCAGCAAGATACCCATCTGTATATTTCGTCTTCTGCAGCTCTTGCTCATAAAAATTACCTTCGACATCTTTAAGTTTACACATGGTTGGATTGGAATGAGTAACATCCTCAATATCGAAAGTTTCTGTTGACCAGTTGGTAGTATATCCTTTTTCAAAAAGTTCTTTAAGTTCAACGATCCTCGCTTTATCTCCTTTTTCAAATTTAGCCTTATCACTAGGCACAATGATGCCTATCTTGTGGGTCTTTCTATATTCTTCATTTTTATAGTTCGATGAACTGTGTATTCATCAACTAATTTCGAAACTAGATCGACCCATTTATAATTTCCTTGAACAGCAAATTACTTCCACATATTTTCTTTTCATGTTCTGTTAAATCGTTCAACAACAGATGCTTTTAATTCTGGAAAACTTTAATAATGATTAATGCTATATTTTTTATGTGCTCATGAAACTCTTTATTGTAGAATTCTCTGCCATTATCTGTCTGTAAGGCGTTGGACGATGAATATTTTATCAAATGCATCAACTACATTCTTAGCTGTTTTATCTTTAACTGGGATAGGCCAACCAAATTTAGAAAAGATGTCGATAACAGATAACAAATACTTGTATCCTCGATTTATCTTCGAAATTCATTTCAACTGTCAGGAGTCCAATTCGAATAGATCAGCTTGCCATAGATCATCAATAGCGAAATAAATTACATTTCGTCATTTAAAATTTTTTCTCATCAGTTTATGTAACTCATTAATGGTTTCTTGATGGATCGATTTATACACCCCTTCACCGCCTGCTGAAGCAGATGCAGTCTGAAGACTGGCACAGCCAGGAAGACTGCTTCTGCTGCCCCCACGTTCCGCTAAAAATTACTATTTAAAGACGTTCAATCCTCTGTCTGCCATTTTTAGTTGTTACTCTGTGAGGATTATGTGTTTCACTAAATTTTTTACACTTCCAACAATAAATGTGATCACTCTGAAGAGCTGAGTGCGAATTGTTATTGTTCATTTAAATAGATTAAAAAATGTTATAATATAATTTACATTTCATCTTTCTTTTTCATTTCAAATGATGGATTAGTGAATTGTGTTGGATATAAAATTTGCAGTTCATCAGCATTGAATCTTTTTATCTCTATTTTAAAATCAGTGGGTGACAGGTTACGATTTACATTGGCTCCAAATAAAATAATTATCTTCATTTTTACAACATACATAAATATGCATTTCAATATTACTGTACCAGTATTAAACAAAAAATTTCAGTTTATGGTTGTCATACATTCTTTTCTGAAGATCAGTTATTTGATTTAGGTATGGTGTCAAATCTGCCTTTGAAAAATAATCTTTAAAAGTTATTCCTACTTCCTTTTTTGTAAAGAAATTTTTTCTGGAGTTATAGTTATCTTGATGAAACTGATAAATTTTTTCATTAAGCTCTGCAGCAGTGAAATAGTTATTGAAATGTGTTAAAATGCTTGTGTATTCAGGTTTTGTAACATATTCTTTTTCTAAGTATTGTGTGGTAACTGCAACATAACCAGTTATCAGATCTTTTATATCTACAATTCTTCTGCCTTTAAAATCAATATACCCTTTAGCTACTTTAAAAATGATGCTGAAGCCAGTTCTTTATGAAACTGTGTGATTAAACCTTATGATGACTGAAAAAAACGAATTTGTTCCCAAAAATATACATTTAGTTAATCTAAAATATCACTAAACTTATAATTTTTGCAAAACAATTCTATAACAAACAAACACAAATTACTGCAAATTATTTCATCGAAATTTTGACTTCTCTCGCTTTTGCAGTACAGAAAATTTTTTCCCAAATAGTTAACGAGCTGTTTGGGAATATTTCCTCCATATGAGCCAAAACTGAATTTTTACCATTATTTTTATAGTAGCAAATCCAATGGGTGCCAACATGATCATAAGTATCTAAATTAACTATTCCTCATTCTAAATTGTTCACTTCATTTGGCAATTTATCAATCATGTAAATATCTCTAAAGTGTTTAATTTTTAATTGTTTAACTAATTCTTCTATTTAGAAATTAGATAAAGGAGTGCTCAATTTTTTAATAATTTTTTTTTTGCTTTTTTGAGCCCAGCTCCGGCTTTCTTTTCCATTTCCAAATTATGTCTTTTTTGTTCTAACTCCTTATTGGCTTTCTTCTTGTTTATTACAGCATTTGCAATTGCTATAGATCCACCAGCAAGTGAGCCAATTGTTGCAAGGTAAGGTAGTAAAGGAAGAAATCCACCTTTGTGTTTCTTTTTTGTTAGATATTCAACAATACTTTTCACAATGGGAATAGTTAATGTAACAATAAAATTTCCACCAACTTTTTCTTATCTTTCTTTCTTTTCTGTACATCGGTTTTAAATGGTTCAATCCCATTTAATTGTTCATTATTGAACTTGAGTTCAATTGATTTTTGCTTAGTTTTGCTACTCAGAAGCAAAGTATAATCAATTGAAAAATTATTCATTTTATCTAGATTAAAAATTTAATAAAGATTAAACTCCCCAACCACTGTCATTATTCCTAGGCCAGCACCATCTGCGCCCATTCCTAATTTTCTCCTTCCATACATTATACCTCGAATTGCCGTTGCTGCAACTTTTTCACCTAAAGAAGCATCACTTGCATGCATTCTTTCTTTTGCAACTAACTGAAGTTCTTTATCCCCTTTATGTCCTTTTTCTAAATTTTTATTATCATGATAAGCAATATAATGTTTTTCACAAGCTTCATCTAGTGGAATAATTCCCGGTTCACCATGCGCTAGCTTTTCCTCAAGTTTAGTGACTGGCCTGCAGTATTCATAGCTGGGTAGATGCTTCTCAGGCATTGGTATATTATTTAAAACCCAATTGACTAACTGTTTACCATGTTTCTCGTACTTCCAAAAAGTATGAGGAAGATTGTTCAAAATTCTAATCAAATATGGAATTCCTTTTGGATTGTTGATGACAAAATCACTAAATTTATTTGTCAGCATTTGCATTATTCCAACTTTTTCACTGTGAAAATTTTTATTTGCAGCTAATTCTTCCCCATGTATCACAGTTGATCTATCAAATAATTGATGGACATCATACATCCAAACATGTTCAATAGGTTTCTCTGTATATTTTTTTATTAAGGCTTCACCTTTCTCTCAGGTGAACTTATTTCTGAAGAATCTATAGATGGTCTTCTGAAGTTGGAAAATAGTCATTAACAATTTCTCTTATCAAACCTTTATATTTGATTCCACCACTTGTTATGACTCTATTTGGGTTATTTTCAGAATAAATAGCTCCTGAATTATGCAATATATCAATATAATTTGATATATCAACTAAACTGAATTTCTCATCCATATCAGCCATAATAATATTCTTTTCAGTTAAAAGATTCATTAAAGCATCGGTTCCTTTGTATATCTTTTCACCATTTAACGCATTCTTATTATACACTTTTCGATATAATAGCAACTGCATGTATGCGGACCATCTGTAGTTTCTTCAACAGACCAAGGGCAATTAGTGCTATGTTCATTACCTTTTTCTAAATTTTCATAATCTGGTATATAATCAAGACCTTTTTTAAATGTGTCTATATGTTGTGGTGAAACATTATCACTGTGGTCTAATAGATATGCAATATCATTTTTAAGCTGTCCATTTATGTAGAATAAAAATTTAATAAATGCTGTATTTGATTTCTGAACTTCCCATCATTCAGTTTTCTTGTCATATTTGTCATAATAAAACCAACCTGTTCATTCTAATATTTACTACGTATTTTTTAAATTCATCAAACTTCAAATCGCCTTCAACAAACTCATGTTAAATGTGATTTAAATTTGTAAAATCTTGTCTAAAGATATTTTAAACAATTAGATTATGTCTTACTAACTGTTTGGATCTCTTTGAGTAAGTTTGAGCCAAATAAAAGCAATCTATTCCTTTATGTCTTTTTCTGCTGAAATATTCTCTAACTATATCTTGATTTTCTGGAATGAAGTCATCAAAAACTAAACCAGAATTATCTTGACGTTGGTCTAATGGAATAATTTCTTCACTATTTGCAATAAAAGTGATGACCTTCTCTTTAATTTTTTAAAATCCTTTTATAAATTCCAAGTAATTTGGCTGTTTTAAACTTTTAGAATAAATGTAAAAGTGATTGATTCTATTCCAATTCAGCCAACCAGGGGTTAAAATATCATTGTCAATATTAATGTTGTTTTTCCACATTCACTAGGGCTAGTTACTGCACATCAAATTGAATTTGGTAATAGGTTACTGTGTTAATTTTTTGATTTCTTTTCAGGAATTCTTACGTTGGGCTCCCGATCAGTTTTCGCTTAATTAAATAATTTTTCACTAATAAATAAGTAGATTATTTCAGTTGAGTGGTAAGTCATATGCTGTCAAAAAAAGATTGACTGTAACTATATGAGACGGCTTTAATATTATTGCATTAGTTGGTTTTTATTCAGCTTTTCTAGCTCCAAATATTACGTTGAGAAATAATAAACTTTACTGCGATGGAGAAATGGAAGAAATTCCTGTTGGGCAGCATAACTTAAAATTCTTGGAAAAATTTGTTCATTTGAAAAAGCCTAATATTCACATTAAAGCATTTGAAATTTTAAACGCCGGCCGCGGTGGTCTTGCGGTTCTAGGCGCTGCAGTCCGGAACCGTGGGACTGTGACGGTCGCAGGTTCGAATCCTGCCTCGGGCATGGATGTGTGTTATGTCCTTAGGTTAATTAGGTTTAGGTAGTTCTAAGTTCTAGGGGACTGATGACTTAAGATGTTAAGTCCCATAGTGCTCACAGCCATTTGAGCCATTTTTAAACAGATTTACTATTGAGAGTGATGCTAAGTTATATAAAGATATAAAAGATAGTATTGGAAGTGTGCTTGGATGTAGTGGCCAAATTGTTGAGGCTAATGAAAAGACTGTTGCTAAATATGTTCCTAAAATTATTTGAATTAATAAACATAAATTTTAATTTGGCTGATGGGACGTTTGTAAAGCATTTTCACAGAGAAACTAATGTTATTGCTTCATTCAAGCCTAATGCAGAATTTGGTGGGCCAATTATTCACGAAGCGCATTACCCCATAGATATTCAATTTTTTGGTCCAATTCCAGATTTAGAAATTACTATAACCAATGAAAATGAAAATTTGATGGACTTAAATGGTGCTTGTGTAACAGTTGTTTTAGAAATTTCTTAATGTTTTTTATTCTTAAATAAATCATGAACAAAGCTGAGAGTTATCATTTTTAATCATTCCCTGTGAATGAGAAGACTAGAAATGATTTGAATCTCCTCAACAAGAACGCAGAGACTAATATAAAGATTGGAGATGGTTGGGTTCATCCTAAACATGCCCAATTATACACGAACTTCAGTATTATTGGAACCAATGGTACAGATTATCTAACTTATGATGGAAAATCCAATAAAAATTAATCGATAATTATGTATCAAAACTGTTTGATGTTATTACCATAAAAAAGGAAACAATATTTTGTCGAGAGTGGAATTTCCATTTATGTCTTCATCAGCTCTTATTCGATTGACTTAGACTCCAGCCAATGAGCTAACCATGGAAGGACATATTCTTAATAATGGAAAGATAAAAAGTAAGAAAAATGAAGTGCTTTATCGATTAGAATAATGTGGCGGATTTTTTAAAGATTATAAAGAAACCATGTGGTAAGGAGATTTAACAGTAATTTTTACATGGGCATTGAGAGCTGGAGATTCTGTTCTTTGCTGGGGAGATCGTACCCAAGCAGGAGTTGAAGGTGTGACAACACTTCCAAAAGGAGGAAAAATTGTTGTATATTCGATGGAAATTCGTGTTCCTGCGGTTAAATTTGAACCAGAATATTCGCTTGAATTAGAACAAAATAGACTTAAAACGTCAAAAATTCCCATATCTTTCTTTGAACCACAAACTATAGATATCGCTGGCTTAGATGAAAAGAGAAATTTTGAGTTAGATATTACAGATTTCTATAACTCTGCAGACTTTGATATGTCTTATTTCATCTTCGTTGTTTTCCAGACAAAAGGAAAAATAATCAACTAAATTGACTCTCCCTTATTCGATCATGTTAAATTACAGAATACCTATATTAAAAATGGAAGAAACGAAGTTTATACTCAAGAAATGTGGAATCAAGATCCAGCAAATAATTATCTAAAGGCATATGATAATTTCTTAAATTTAAAGAGAACTACACAACTCTATCGTGATATTAATGTAGGTCCATTCAACTTTATTGAAAATTAGCCTGTGTATGTCATAAATATGTCTAGAAGAATTAATGTGTCAGCTACACAGAAAACTACAGTGAAGCTGTGTACAAATTTTAATGATAAATTCCGAAACATACACTTATGTATGTGGTAATGTATGGTAAAAAGAATTTGGCATATGATTCACAGCATAGAATTTTGGACACAAAGTATATATATATTTTAAAAAGCTGATAAAAATGCTCTTAACATCGTTTTAGGCGACAGTCTGCACTCCTACCGATCTGATCATGTAAGCATAGGAAAGTTGTGGAATTATTTCAAAGAGATAGTATCGACAGCAGTTGAGAGATATATACCACATAAATTAATAAGTGATCGTAGTGGTCCCCATGGTATACGAAACAGGCCAGACCACTGTTGCTGAAGCAGCGAAAAAAGCATGCCAAATTTAAAAGAAAGCAATATCCCCAAGACTGGCAAATAATAATGGTGAAGTAACTGATGACAGTGTCACTAAAGCAGAGTTATTTAACATGCTTTTAGGAAACTCCTTCATCAAAGAAGACGAAGTAAATATTCTTGAATTCCAATCAAGAACAACTGCCAAGATGAGAAACATGAGAAAAGATATCCTCAGTGTCGCAAAGCAGTTTAAATCACTTAATAAAGGCAAGGCTTCTGGTCCAGATTATATATCAGTCAGGTTCCTCTTAGAGTATGCTGATACAATGGTTCCATATTTAGCTATTATGTACAACCGCTCGCTCACAGAAAAATCCGTACCTAAAGATTGGAAAATTGTTCAAATCACACCAATACCCAAAAAGGGAAGTAGGAGTAATCCATTGATTTACAGGCCCATATCAATAACGTCGATTTGCAATAGGGTTTCGGAACTTATATTGTATTTGAACATTTTGGAGTACCTCGAAGAAAACGATTTATTGACACATAGTCAGCACAGATTCAGAATATATCGTTCTTGCGAAACACAACTAGCTCTTTATACTCATGAAGTAATGAGTGCTATCGACAGGGGATGTCAAATTTATTCCATATTTTTAGATTTCCAGAAGGCTTTTGACACCGTTCCTCACAAGCGTCTTCTAACTAAACTGCGTGCCTATGTAATATCGCCTCAGTTGTGCGACTGGATGCGTGATTTCCTGTCAGAAAGGTCACAGTTTGCAGTAATAGACGCAAAGTCATCAAGTAAAAGAGACGTATCCGGCATTCCCCAAGGAAGTGTTATAGGCCCTCTATTGGTCCTGATCTAGATTAATGACATACGAAACAATCTGAGTAGCCGTCTTAGATTGTTTGCAGATGATGCTGTCCTTTACCATCTTGTAACGTCATCATACAACCAAAACGTATTGCAAAATGATTTAGATAAGATATCTGTATGGTTCGAAAAGTGCCAATTGACCCTGAATAAGGAAGAGTGTGAAGTTATTCACATGAGTACTAAAAGAAATCCGCTAAATTTCGATTACGCGTTAAGTCACACAAATCTGAAGGCTATAAATTCAACTAAATACTTAGGGATTTTAATTACAAATAATCTGGAATGATCACATAGGAAACGTTGTGGGTAGAGCAAAACAAAGACTGTGATTCATTGGGAGGACAGGTCTACTAAAGAGACTGCTTACCTCACGCTTGTATGGCCTATTCTGGAGTATTGCTGTGTGGTGTGGGATCCGCATCAGATGGGACTAACGGATGGCATTGAAAAAGTACAAAGAGGGGCAGCTCGTTTTGTATGATCGTGAAGTAGGGAAGATAGAGCCACGGACATGATAGTGGCAATTATTAAAACAAAGGCGTTTTTCTTTGCGATGAGATCTTCTCATGAAATTTCAGTCACCAGTTTTCTCCTCTGATTGCGAAAGCATTCTGTTGGGACCCATCTACATAGGGAGAAATGATCATCACGATAAAACAAGAAAAATCAGGGCTCGCACAGAAAAATTTAAGTGCTTGTTTTCCCTGTGCACTGTTCGAGAATGGAACGGTAGAGAGACAGCTTGAAGGTGGTTCACTGAACCCTCTGCCAGGCACTTTATTTTGAATAGCACAGTAATCACATAAATGTAGATGTTATAATCACTACTGCAAATAAGCATCACATTTGAGCGCAAAGGTCTCTATAGTGCACTGTCATGAAATTCAGCTAATCTGTACGCCATGAGAGTGTTGTGGGAAATAAATAAAAGTATATCTCAGTTTTAGAGAAACCTCAAATATCTGCATTGAAAGTCCCAGTAATTGTACCGTTGAGGACAATGCAGACCTCACCAGTACCTCAACTGGCTTTAAGTGCTTTGGCAAAGATAGTAGTTGTCTCCTGGTCACTATTGCCGAAGTCGAAAATTACGTTGCAGAAAAGGAGAGTGACAATTTCCTGATCACAAACGAAAATGTTACTTACTGATTACTTTATGGGGATAAAGGACAGTAGCAATAAAATCTTTTGTCTGAATCAAATGTATCAGATTAGCATTCACTGGGCACAGTGGTATCGCGCCAAATGACTATCCACTACTGCCTAGTATGTATCTTCAATCACTCCTTAACCACATGTGTTTTCCCTGAGGCTTGGTAACATGGACCATGGACTAGTAAAGCCATTACCTAAAAAGTGCATTGTCACAGCACCTTCTCATGACTGACCAATTTGAATCCTTCTAACACTGTTGAAGACTTCACACCATATAGTCCACAACCAGTTAACTCTCTAGGTAATTACAGGCAACCTTCTAGTCGAATAACAATCAGGTTTCCATAAATATCGCAGCTTGTCAACTCACTTAATAAAGAACAGATGACATGAAGCTTGCCAAAGATAGACAAGAGAAGACTCTCATGCGCTTATTAGACTTGAGCAAAGCCTTTCACTATGTTGTCAACGACAATTTACTTGCCAAACTCTATGCCTAATTTTCTGGACCAGTACAGTGCTGTGATTTCTTGCACACCCAAAGTATCATATCCAGCAGCATAATGGAACAAAAATGGAGACAGGTAACAACAGGTATTCCCTTCAGTTCGACGTTAGGTCCTGTATTCTTTTCATTGCATGACAATGATGTATCATCACTTTTGTCGTGCTGCAAATACCACATGTATGGTGGTTACCTCCAGTTATATTTAAGCGCAAAACTAGTAAACTAGGAAACAGATTTGGAGAATTTAAATATCGACATGTGTGCAGTTTCAAAATGGACACATAATACGAGGTTAAACTTTAACCCATTTGAAAATCAAGTGATCCTGTCTGTCTTCTGGGCTCACTATCCGAAATATCGGAAATCTCTTACATCTTTAATCCCAAATGTCATAAATATCAACTTCTCTAAAAATGGTTCAAATGGCTCTGAGCACTATGGGACTTAACATCTATGGTCATCAGTCCCCTAGAACTTAGAACTACTTAAACCTAACTAACCTAAGGACATCACACAACACACAGTCATCACGAGGCAGAGAAAATCCCTGACGCCTCCAGGAATCGAACCCGGGAACCTGGGCGTCGGAAGTGAGAACGCTACGCACGACCACGAGCTGCGGACTATCTACTTCTCTCCCTCATCAAAGATTCTAGGAACAATAACAGCCAAAAATCTGAGGTGCAGTGTGCAAGAGGACATCAATATGTATATGTGTTCTCTCCTCCTCTTTAGACCTCAAAAAGGAGCTTGTATATACACTTATGCTTCCCATTCATTACAGCGATGTTTTGTTGCAAGGTCATTCAGAAGAGGGCTCATGACTCATGTTACTGGCTATGAACGCCTGTGAATAGATGTATATTGGGACACGAGCACAGTTTTATAAATAGGGACATTTTATATAAAAATAACGTACAAAATCAAAAGCATCATTTTCTAAATAAAACAAAAGGGAAATATGCACACAGAAAATGGCATTTTCATATATAAATAACCGCAAAAACTCAATTTACACGCTCATGCCATCATAAGAGGGCAAACTGACAGGAATAAATTTAATAAAGTAAAGTAATGCACAGTCAGATTCAGAGCAAAAATTTCAGTTAATGGAACACCTTATCATTATTTTTAAGCTTCTTCATACCTTTATAAATCATTTTAATACTACTATCATCAAAAAACTGAAAGTTCCAACCAGTAATAAATTTTGAGTATCTGTCTCATTATTAAGCTTCACAAAAATGTTCTCCTCATATCTAGTTTTTGAATACACTGTAATATACTGTAATAAACTTCATTTACCTCTAGATCACTAATGTTTTTAAACTGAATGGAATAACTTGTGTAATTAAGCTTCTTCAGTAGTATGTTCATTTTTATAAATTAAAAATTTAGTAAGTTGATAAATTTTTATCCTACAAATATATCTAATGTATGGGACTAATTTGAATTTGACATTTTTGTTGAGAGAAGTAATAGACCAGGAGCGACAAGTTGAATGAAATATTTGTAAAAAAATATTTTAAATCATATAGAACATTTGAGAAGTCAGTACTATATTGACAGAATTGATATATTAAAACAAATTTATGGAGAAGAAGAATGCAAAATTAGATTTAGTAGTTACAAGGAAAGTTATATAGAGATTCTTCTATTATTTTTCAATTGCATTCAACTTCCTAAAATTCTCTTGTTTAGTTGGGGGATATTGCATATATTATCTGGTAGATAGTTACCTGCATCAAAGCGATCAATAATTGATTTTGTATCTTCATAGAAATATTCCATTTGTATAATAGATTTGGCTGATAGTTGTCCACCTTCTTTAATATACTCTCATAATCGGCATAGATAACAACTGAAACTTTCTGTGTATTCCGATAATTTCCAAAAAGTTCATATGATCTTTTCTGTGGTAATTGTACATTTAATGGTTCCTTAACTAAGTAGTTTGGTGTGAGTCTACCTAATTTTTCATTCCTACTGAAGTGGAGTAAGCACATATCAGAAATATATTTTGATTCTATGTTTTGAGATTTGGACTGAAATGAGTTGCGATAAATCTTTAATCCAACAATAATATGAGTTTCCAACGTTCTATTGTTTTTAAAATATAATAAATTTACATGTTTTTCTTTTTTACTTTATTATATTTTTAATGGAAACACTTGATCTTTTCTAGCAACTGAATAAACGTTAATAGATACATTAATTCCACTCTCAGTTTTTGGAATGTTGTCAAACACCACAGGAAATTCAAAATTTTCTAGTGTCTGATCAAGATCAAGACCAACACTTCTCTACTTTACGACCTATTGTGGAATTTATTTACAGGATATAATGCAGATTTTATAGACCACAGAAAACATTTTTGATCATTTTTTTAAATAATACAAACTTGTTTTTTTTTCTGGTAATTCGATCTTGAAGAACTGCTCAGTGTGACATATCTGTTAACTCCCAATCCAAGTCCAATAATTTTATTTAATGTCTATCCTCATCCTGTTCCTTGTAAATTAGATAATTTGGTTAAAAATCTCGTTTTCCATGCTCTAATTTTTTAATCAGATCCTTCTTCATAATGATAGTATAGGTCTGGTTTTGTTGTCCAAATTGCTGAACTTTATCATGTCTGCAATCTCTTCTCACAAGATAAATTAAAATTTATTTTCAAGCCATTAAATAGTTTTAAATTTTCTTTAATTGTTTTCAAAATTTTTGCTTTTTCTGCATTAAAGAAATGATTAGGTGCAACTGAGTTTATATTATTTTCAGAAGTTATAGTTCGCAGTTTGCTTTTAAATGCTGTATCAACTAGATAATCTCTAATTGTTCTTCTGTCTCTGCTTCTCAAATACATTATTATAAAACGGAAACATTTTTTGCAATGATTTAGATTCTTTACTTTGGAAAGTTTCATCATCATTTCCAATTTAATAAAATGGTAGTTGTTTTCAAAGATGGCTGTTAATTGAAGATTCCAGGACCTTGCTGAAGACCGAGGTAAGGCTGATGGGACAGTAGGAGGAGACGGCCGACGGCGGTTTGCCAGGTTTAAGGAACATGAGGATACGGGAGGTTTTCCACAGGTCGGGGTAGTAACCGGTGGACAGGGCTACATTGTATAGCCTGGCCAGGGTGGAGAGGAAAGAGACAGGAGCTTCACGAAGGTGAAGGTAGGTGACACGATCGTGACCAGGAGCGGTGTTGCGTTTCGTGCAGAGTATATCAATGAGATCCTGTGTAGTGATGGGGGCATTCAGTTCCGTGTGTGCAATGTTGTCCAAGTACTGGAAGCCAGGAGCGAGGGGAGGGACAGAGGTGTCAGTTCGATCACGGATATCCGGGAAGAGGGAGTAATCGAACTGTGGATCATCGGGGATGGAAAAAACATCGGAGAGGTAGGAGGCAAAGTGATTGGCCTTCCTAAGGGTGTCAGGGAAAGGGTGATCATCATGGAGAAGAGGATAATAGGGGGAGGGTTTAGTTCTGGTAAGGCGACGGAAGGCCGACCAGAACTTGGATGAGTTGATTGGTAGGGTAGCATTTAAACGGGTGCATGTCTGTCGCCAGTCGCGGCGTTTCTTAGCTGCGAGCAAATTACAAATGTGTCGCTGGAGTTGCCGGTGGCGTCGTAGTGTGTCCGGGTCACGCGTGCGGAGGAAGGCACGGTAGAGACGACGGGATTCACGGAGGAGGAGGACGGCCTGTGGGGGTAAGGTAGGATGGTGGGGGTGGATGGCGACAGTAGGGACGTGAGCCTCCACGGCCTCAGACAAGGTGTGCTGGAGAAAGGGGGCGGCATGGGAGACATCGTCAGGGTGGTGGTAGGTGAAGGGGTGGCTATCGACCTGGGTGGGAAGGGTATCCCGGTAGGCATTCCAGTTGGCACGGGAATAGTCATGGACGTACTTAGGGGGAGGGTCAGTACGAGGGTCGGGGCGGGGGCGACGACCGTCTGAAATGGTGAGGAGGACAGGGAGATGGTCGCTACAAATAGGCTCCAGGACATCCACCGTTATGCGGCCAAGGGGGTTGGGGGAGGAGAGGATAACATCAGGAGTGGAGTTGGATTTGGGACGGGTGTGCTGGGGGATGGGGATGAGGTCGTCTTGAAGGGAGGAGAGGAACCGATGCCACCGCCGTACCTGGGCAGCGGAATGACTATGGATGTTGAGGTCGGCAGCGATCACGTAGGAGGAGAAGGTACGGTCGATGTGGGAGAGGAAGTCGAAAGGAATAGGGGCGTTAGGGCGGACATAGATGGTGGCGCAGGTAATGGTAAGGCCGGGGAAGAAGAGATTAAGGATCAGGTGTTCGGTGGGGTCGGGAAGGAGAAGTTGGAGCCGAACGGGGATCTGGCGGTGGTGACCAATGGCAACTCCGCCACACGCAATTGGGAGGGGTTATCTGAGTGGTGGAGGAGATAGGGTGAGGTGTGGATGGAGTGGTGGGGTTGGAGGAAGGTTTCATTGAGGAGGAAGGCATCCACGCGGTGGGTGGCAAGGGTCTGAGGGAAGAGGTTCTTGTTGGCGGGAAGGGAGCGGATATTGTTGAAAAGGATACCTTGCTGTCGCGCCATGACAGGGATTTAGACGAGGGTGTCAAGACGGGAGAAGGTGAAATGGGCCTGGTTGTTGGAGTAGGTGGCGTACATTTTGAGTTGGAAAATGGAACGGGCGGCAAGGGAGATCTGTTGGAGGATGTGGGGGCGCTGAAAGGGATGGACATTCTGATGGACGATGGTGATGAACCTGATGATGTCCTCAGCGGTAGGGGGGGAAGAAGGGAATTGCCAGGAGGGGTGGGGGCGTCCAGAGAACGGACAGGGACGGTGAGTTCAGGAGTGGTCGGAGGGGGTCAGGCTTCACACTTTTGGGAGTAGGTGGGTTGGGGGAGATTGCAGGTATTGCAGGAGGGAGGGGATTGAAGGATAGGGCATTGCCGGAGGAAGTGCGCTTGCCTACAATGCGGGCAGGTGGGGGCCTCGCGGCATTCAGCTGTTGGGTGTGTGTTATAGCGCAGACACCTCTGGCAGCGCAGGGATTGAGGAGGGGAACGGGAGGGGTCGACCTTGTAGCACTGGCTGAAGAGGAGGGCACCTTCTTCAGGAGACGGTCAATGGAGGGGGCGTCCTCGGAGAAAACCCGCATAAGGCGAGTGGGGCCGGCCGAGTTGAAAATGCGGCGGACTGCCCGCTGATTTGTGGAAACTACCTGTAGTACACTGTTTGATGATAGTTTATCTCATGTTATGAAATACTTAGAATATACAGCGAGCATAAAATGGAAAAAAATACAGAACTTAGATTATGCATTTTGGAGTGTCATCTTCAGGCACAAACCAATATATATATTGACAATGTGTACTTTTTTGACTTCGTACCCTTGTGAATGTCTATTAAACATTACTAAACAGTCAGTACTACAAGCAGAAATTTTCCATTTTGGAAAACACTGAAATGATGTAGCAGTTATTCCAAAAAACTAATAGCTCTTATTCCATGAACATAATATCTGCATCAACACTGACTTCCTCAAGAGATGGGTAAGTGACAAGTTCTTGTCAAAGTACAGGTGAGATTTTTGTTTTTGGTAGAAATGACCGCCAAACAACTGCATAAATATGTTAAAAGTTACTTTATTTTGCACTACCTGGTAAGAGGAAACCTCTTCCTCATTATCAGGTGCCTTTTTGTAGTTGCAATGGATAAAATACGCAAAAAAAAAAATAAAAAATAAAATAAAATAAAATAATATTTACAGGTGAGAATTTGCTTCTGATAATTCGATACATCAAGTTTGTTCAAATCCAAGAACATAATAATTCCTGTATTAAAGTATTTAATAGAAGCAATTTTATTATGCCTCGTAGAAACAACGTGGCATTTGTGCAAAACAGGAAATAAGGTACATCTCTTACATTCAGGTGATCGCCCTACTGTGGCGTAATGCACAACTTCATCAAAATCATTCTGTAGAGATGAGAATCTTCTGTAATTAAATTTTCAGTCATTAAAAATGAAACACCTTGGACAAAAATCGGTGAAATATATCAGGAAAAATATCGGCTGCTGACATTTTCCTTCATGTTAGGAAAACACACCTACTGAAATCAAAGGCGGTCTACCCATATTTCTCTGGTCCTTGCGTGAATGAAATCTAGTACGGAAATGCCTACGACACATATCTTTTAACTTGTTTCGATCACTGGGATTTGAATATTTCGTTGTCTGTTAGATATGTTCATACACTTACAAATAATGTTATGAATGGAATTCTATGTGAGAGCCTGTCGAAAATTAGTTGTCTGTAACTGCATTTTAGAAAAAATTCTGATCACATTCTTTCCTTTCGTTCACGCAATTATTGTGTGTTGCAATTACTTTACCGGTTACTGGAGACAAAAATGAACCACAAGCAAAAAATGTCTAAAATCACATACATCTAGACGCAAACTGTGCTCGGTTAGTAAGCAAAAAAGTTGAATAAACTCTTAATTGGGATGCATATATTTTATCCATCATTGCAGACCTGCTGTTTTTCAGTTATTAAATAAGTATGCCTACAACTGAGTTCTTGATTGCTAGGTTTCTAAGTATATCTTGCATCAAAGTTTACCAGTATTCAGAAATCCAGTATATGTGTACCCAGCACAACTTTAATTCATATAAAACTTTCATGGATGCAGTTTAGACAGAGGCGCTATCTGTTCTGAAGTGACAAGATGTTAGGACGCTGCCGGTCACATGACATCCTCTGTGTGACGTACGCGGTGCAGCCTGTCTTTCTTGTTGGTCGTCTTTCTCATTGGCCTCGTACGGGTCGTAACAAATGCAAAGCCACATGTGGGTTGCAATTTCTGGGTCACGCCACCTTCTTTCACAAGTCATAATTCTGGAACTAATTAGCAGGGGAAACTAATACTTTATACATGGGTGTTCCACACGTGTTAGAATTAGTGTACTGAATTTCAGTCAAATCAGAGACTATGAGCTGGAGCCCCTGGTTGAACTGACATGGAATGATCCCTGTGGTAAGTAGCAGCTTTACTAAATAAACCTATGAAATGGTTCTGTTTAGTTTGAGTGTTAATTGTAATTTATAAACATAACCTGTATACATAGACCAAACTTTTATCATACTAATGTTACATAATCGATTATTTTTAGCAGGTTTGTGAGCTGCATTTCCATGCACACAGTATAGAAAGTACTACATCAGCATATTATGCTAAGACTGGAAGATTAATTACAGCGCCTCTTGACCGCCCACGTCTAAGGAAAGTTAAGTTGTTTGTTTACGGACTTCGAGTTAGGTTATATAATTATTGGATGAATCTCTTACGCTTTTGGTTTAAATGGTAAGGTACTGAGAATTAATTTTTTTTTATATAGTTGCAATACCAGCACTATTGCCAGGATGTCCTGAATATTTATCTACACCGTCAGCATCAAGAGAACATCCTGAAGATAGAAGACAGTGTTTGGAAAATGCTTTCATCAGATCTATGCTGAAAGTAAGTTTGATTACTCATGACAACCATAAGAAGGCAATATCATTCTCTTCATTGAAGAAATTATGTGATAAAATTAATAGTAGTGATTTGAATGAGTGGACCTATGTCAAAAAATTGAATAGTGTGTATTTTATTTTAATTAGTGAAGTGCCATTTTTGAAAGTTCTGTGTTATGTTACAATTAACACAAATCTCACTCTCACTGTCCATGTCAATGATTTACAGCTTGGTCAAACAGGGAACATAAAGTTTACAGTAACTGTAAGTACCACAAC
Source organism: Schistocerca serialis cubense (assembly GCF_023864345.2). Taxonomy (NCBI): domain Eukaryota; kingdom Metazoa; phylum Arthropoda; class Insecta; order Orthoptera; family Acrididae; genus Schistocerca; species Schistocerca serialis. Next base: position 189,295,554 of record NC_064648.1, read on the forward strand.
ACAGCTAACTAATATTCTTAATATTGTCAAATTAAAATTTAGCAACAGAGAAGATCAGGAACCTAATGAGACTATTGATTTCATAACCACTATTTTGAATAATTTATCTGAAAAGTTGCCAGATAAACATGAAATTATAAACTTTATGAAAGAGCAGATGTCATTGCTAAAATGCAAGAAGAATAGTGCAAGATATTCATGGGATATTTTAGTTTTGTGGTCATTAGTTCATTCTATTTACCCTCACTGTTACAAGTTTTTAAGAAGCAGTGGTATAATAACTATGCCTAGCCCTGCTACTCTGACTAGAATACGTGGTGGATTTGCTCATAATCCTGCTCTTGAACAAGTTCCTGCACATTTTCTTGGATACAAAACTAAGAAAGTGACATTTTAACTGAAGAAGACTGGATAGTTCTGCTCTCGATGGATGAAATCCATTTAAAGTCACAGATGGACTCCACAGGGGGAAACATAGTTGGCCAGGCCTATAATAGTAGTGAATGTGCATCTGCAGCCTACATATTCATGGTACGTAGTTTGGATACACAGCACACTGATGTAGCTCATATTCTGCTGGTCAAAGGTATGCAGGCCCCTGCTCTTTTCACCTTCTTTAAAAGATATTGTATTGAAGTTAGAAAGCATGGGGTTTGAAGTTGTTGGTATTGTATCTGATAATAATGCCATCGATAAGAAAGCTGTATCTTACTTCAGTGTTCCACCTGAACTTAAAATTAAATACTGACACCCTTCTCCAGGTGATGGAAGTAGGCCTTTTTATTTTATATTTGATAGTGTGCACCTATTAAAATGCATACGTAAAAATTGGCTGAATCAGAAAGAAGAGATTATAGAGTTCCCAGATTTTAATAATGAGCTGGATGGTGGTTTTGTGTCTTTCAATAGTTTGAAATTTCTTCATTTGGTGGAAAAGGCAAATTTATTGAAATTTGCAAACAAGCTATGTGTTAAATCACTGTATCCCTCAACCATAGAAAGGCAGAATGTAAAACTTGCTCTCCATATTTTTGACCATACAGCAGCTATTGCTCTTAGGGAATTAGGCCGTAAACACAATATTGAATACTGCAACAGTGCTGCAACTTTCATTGAGGTCATTTGCAAGTGGTGGGATGCAGTTAATGTAAAAATATTGTTAAAAGGTCAAAGGTTATTAAATAGGTTTCAAGAGCCAATAACCAGGAATTCTGAGCACATACCAGAGTTCCTACACCAGTTTGCAAATTGGGTAATAAAGGAAAATTTTCAGGGTTTAATTGGTCTTAGCAGACAAACACATTTAGCTCTTAGGCATACCACTCTTGCATTGGTGGATCTGGCTAGGTATTGGCTCAATGAGAAAAAGAAGCAATACTTTCTAACAGGCAAGGTTCAAACTGATGACCTTGAAAGCAGGTTTGGTAAATTTCGTCAGATGGCTGACGGTAATTACCATGTATCAATTAGACAAATTTTTGAGACAGAAAGTAAACTGAAGGTACAAAGCTATGTATCATTAATATTAAAGTCCCAAAAAATGGGTGATGTAATTGCCAAGGATGATATTTTTTCTAATGAGACAGACATAAATGACCTTCCAAAAGTGACATATAATGAAGAGTTAAATGTAGTTGTGGAAGATATTGATATACAGGAATTAGATGAGGATGTGTGGCCTGTACTTCACTACATAAGTGGTTACTGCTCATAAACAGTCATTAAGAAACTTAAATGTGATTATTGTAAAATGTATCTAACAGGAGATGATGAGAATGTAAAAGATGCCAGAAATCGTTGAACAACTGTGACCAGTAGAAGTGGTGTCTGCTATCCTAGTCAGGATGTTATAACATGTGTAGTATGTGTATATGTTACTGCACAGAAACTGCTTACAGAAAAAGAAGAGTTATTTCATCAGGAAAAGTGTCAAAGAAATGTATTGCTTTGTGTGTCATAGCAACTTGCCCGATGACATATTTGTTGGGTTTGCTTGCACTGCAAATCACTCTGTACATGAAATCATTGACAATATACTTGGTGCTGCTGTCAATATTCTTTTGAATAATTATACAAAGAGGGTCAATGACATTGTAAATACAAATAATGTTACAACCCCCAAGAGAAAGAGAAAAATGGACTGAAAATTTGGCTCTGTTTATTTTATTATGCTTTTAGATAATAAACAAATATGATAACTGTGTAAACATAAATACAGATTCATTGCTTATTGAATTCCCAAACATTTCCTTGATTTCTGTAAACACATTTATACAGATAATTCATGATTTCACTTAACTTCAAATTACTTAAGTTTAAAGGAGACTTTATGAAAAAAAGTTTATTGTAAAAAAATAAGGAAACATTATTTAAAGTATTAGAATTTCTTTTTATTTTAGATAAATGAATTATTAGATAAACAGAAAGTCCAATACACACTTGCAGCTACAAGTTTCTCACGACTCAGAGCGCAGTGGTGTGACTCTTACGCTGACGTCACACATGTAGTGTAGCGGCCACATTCCTAGGTGGCACTGGCTGAAGGTGTTGCGAGTTTTAACTTTGAAGACGAAATTTTTGGCAGAGAGAAAGATCTGTGTTTGTTATTGTTTTCGTCAAGGTGGTAGATGCTGCACAGAACTCTTGTAGTAACTCAGTAATAGGCTTTGTACTATGGTGGTTTCTAAGAGACAAAAAACGGAACGCAAAATTATTGGAGAGAAAACAGCAAACATAATATACATTCTCATTCACGTCGGTTAAAATGATTGTGGTTAGAATACTGTATTTTCCCATAGAATATAAATGTATAGGATTTATTTAATATTGTGACTATGTACTCAAGCTGCACGTGTAGTGTTGTACTCATGAACATTATAAACGGCAGATTCAGTTTCATAGCTGTGTTGTATGGAACTTAGTACTGTTGTAAGGCTTCTTGAAAGGTAACTCTCGTTTAAACATATTGATATGTTAAGTAATGGAGTAGTTGAACTTTATTTTTACTCACTGGAGTATGTAGTGACGAAACTCGATAAAAACAGGAAGAGAAATGCAACAAAACTGCAATACTGTGGGAAATATGCATTTGCAAAACAAGGTGCTCAAATAGTAGGTAACGATTCATATGAATGTGTCGCCGGGCATTCAGAAAATTCATAAATCAAATCAGCATCTAGTAAATTCACTCTTTATTATTATTCATAAGTACTATTACGGAGTAAATGGCTTAGGATATAAGTATTAGAAATTCATTGTTAGAATGGACAATTTTTAGATCTTAGCTGTGCTGCTTAGAAAGAAAATGTTGTAGGACAGATGGAATAAAAGTATGCTGTCAGCCCTGTTTGTGGGCCAGTATGGTGAGAAAGATCTCCTAATTGCAAAGCAGGAAGTACTGGCCTTTTTGGGTGGTACCAAAAAGATGCAAACTCTCAACAAATGTTCCAACAGTAATTAAGTTTCATCCTTGATAATTTAGTCCTATTTTCCTGCCAATCAGCAGTCATTGCCTCATCACTATTTCCTACCTGAGGCTAACATGAGGTTATTCGCACAAGCTAAGGTGCTGATGTTACACCCGTCTGCTTTGACCTGTGATGTCTTGGTGAGTCTTGATGTTTTTGAGTCTTTGTGTTTGTAGATTGTGTGTTGTAGTATTTTGCAGCGCTCTCTTGTGCTGGAGGTTTTTTAGTGAGTTGTTTGAAATCAGTTGGATGCTTCGGGTTGCTATTGAAAGAATTTGTGCTGGCTTTCTGGTGTGTTACTTTGAATTTGCTTGTTTTGGCTGATGGATTCTTTTCTATGTTAGGAAATATTAGTGCTGTGTGTATCTTGTGGTCAGAAATTTTATATTTTTCTCTTTCCTTCAGTTGTGAAGAAGATACAGGTATTTATGAGTAGCTCATTGCTTGTTGCAATGGGAAAAGTTGTTTGTGTATATTGATATCAATGGTGATGAAAGTTTTCATGAATTTTCGGGATTTCCCTGTTAGCACTTGGCAATTGTTGGATTGTTATTGGTAGGTATTATGGGTAACTTCATACCATCATTGGTTAGGATACATTTCTGATATTAGTCATGTGAGCACGGTTTGGTGTGTTGTACTGAGAACTTTGGTTTAGATAGAGTAAGTGAAAGTGTGGTATCTAGGGCTTTGCTTGAGCTATGTCGGTGAAGTGAAATTTGCAATACCATGTTTTAGAGTGGTTGGTTCCTGGTATCGAGGGCTTTGTTGGAGCTATGTAGGTCAATGGAGGCGTCCGATCCCACCCATCGGCTTTGACCCGTGAAGTAAGGGTGTTGTGTTGTATGACATCATGACTTTGCGGACATTAGTTTATGAGTGTTTTGTGTTTGTAGATGTCGTCTTGTTGCCATTGGTGGTGTCATCTGGTGGTGTATTGGGTTCATTTTGGTGTAGGTGCTTGAAGTGTGCACTTACCGGTCGTGACTGTTATAGAATAACGGAAATTAGTTTCAGTGAGTTAAGAATTAAGTTTCCATTGTGTTTATGCGATTGCAGTGTCGTTTGATGTTATTGGTTTGCTGTTTGTCATGCGGTAAGTCGTTTAATTCAATTTGTGGCTTCTTTTGTTAGGTATCAATATGACTTCTAAGTTTAATAGTGTGCATCGTTGGCTGAAATGGGGGCACATGTTGTCCGTCATTAAGTTTCTGCAACTTTTTGGGCTTGTGACAGAGATAGTAAAATGCGGCATATGCAAGAAGAATAATTATACAAATTGGGGTTAGTGTGTAGCCCCAGAACTTTTTTATGGTAAGTAGTCGGTGTTTTGGGACTATTGTTTGTGTGTTATGATGTTCTGTGGGATTTCTATGTGTTGTTAGGTCGGTGTTATTTACTGCATGTGTTGGTTGTTGGTGTTTTGGCATCGGCACTTGTTGCTTTAACTGTCTTGGGGGAAGTACTCAACTTCATTTTTTTTGGTGTCGTCAGTTGTATTTGAGCTGCATAGGTCATGGAAAGTGACCAATTGCAATTTGTCGTCATAGCTGTGTGTGTTTTGGTATCGTGAGCTGTTGACCTATATAGGTCAAGGGAAGTGTTCGATTCCAATCTTAGTTGCTGTTGACCTTTGTAGGTCACGGGAAGTGTCCGATTCCATGTGTCGTTTCATCTTTGTGTGTTGGTATCGTGAGCTGCTGTTGACCTACGTAGGTCAAGGGAAGTCCCTGATTCCAATTTTTGTTGTTTTAGGTGTTGGTTTTTTAGTATCGATAGTTGCAGTGTGATTATAATTTTTGGAGTAGTTGGTTTTTATTTTGTGGTATTGACAAATGCGGTTGAGCTATGTAGGTTAAGGGAAGTGATCGATTCCTGTCGGTGTTGTAAGTGTAGCAGAACTTGAGAATTTTGTGGTGTTTTATGTCACCGTTTTGTGTGGTTTGGAATCATGGTGTGTGTCTGTATGCGTTTATATCTAGTCTGTCCCCACCCAATAACCCCCAATTTCCTGCACTGGTCCCATTAGTTTGATTATATTTTTGGAGAGAGGTATGTGTGTTGGTTTTGTGTTTGTTGTCATTTATGTATTGATGTCATAGGCGCCATATTGGAGAGGATGGGAATGGTCTTTTCCGCCATATTGGCTACATCATGGGTCAAAGCAGAGGCTTCTGTATTCCCGTAAATTGTGTTGAGTTTTTGAGTTCTGTATGGGTTACTGGTATTGAGTTCTTCATTTGAGATATGTAAGTCACGTGAAATTTACAACACCAATAGTTTTAATTTATGTAATTTTTTTGTTGTTAATTTTTGAGGATTTTGTGTGCTTGATATTTTGGCGAATATTTGTTTTGCAGCAATGTCATTATTCTTATTGTCTTTTATTTAGTTTTTCCTCTTCATTTGGTTGTCCTGTTAGTTTCATTCTATTCCTGAAGTTAAATACTTCACATGTTATTATGTTCGTTCACAGGTGTAATTAGTGACATCGTGGTCACCATATTGTCTGTGCTTCAAATAGTGTGCACTATGTTGATGGCATTACAGGTCAAAACAGGTGGGTGGAGTCATTACTTAACACCAATCTACCTATTATAATAAAGAAGTAGATCACTTTATACACTCCTGGAAATTGAAATAAGAACACTCTGAATTCATTGTCCCAGGAAGGGGAAACTTTATTGACACATTCCTGGGGTCAGATACATCACATGATCACACTGACAGAACCACAGGCACATAGACACAGGCAACAGAGCATGCACAATGTCGGCACTAGTACAGTGTATATCCACCTTTCGCAGCAATGCAGGCTGCTATTCTACCATGGAGACGATCGTAGAGATGCTGGATGTAGTCCTGTGGAACGGCTTGCCATGCCATTTCCACCTGGCGCCTCAGTTGGACCAGCGTTCGTGCTGGACGTGCAGACCGCGTGAGACGACGCTTCATCCAGTCCCAAACATGCTCAATGGGGGACAGATCCGGAGATCTTGCTGGCCAGGGTAGTTGACTTACACCTTCTAGAGCACGTTGGGTGGCACGGGATACATGCGGACGTGCATTGTCCTGTTGGAACAGCAAGTTCCCTTGCCTGTCTCTGAATGGTAGAACGATGGGTTCGATGACGGTTTGGATGTACCGTGCACTATTCAGTGTCCCCTCGACAATCACCAGTGGTGTACGGCCAGTGTAGGAGATCGCTCCCCACACCATGATGCCGGGTGTTGGCCCTGTGTGCCTCGGTCGTATGCAGTCCTGATTGTGGCGCTCACCTGCACGGCGCCAAACACGCATACGACCATCATTGGCACCAAGGCAGAAGCGACTCTCATTGCTGAAGATGACACGTCTCCATTCGTCCCTCCATTCACGCCTGTCGCGACACCACTGGAGGTGGGCTACTTGATGTTGGGGCGTGAGCGGAAGACGGCCTAACGGTGTGCGGGACCATAGCCCAGCTTCATGGAGACGGTTGCGAATGGTCCTCGCTGATACCCAGGAGCAACAGTGTCCCTAATTTGCTGGGAAGTGGCGGTGCGGTCCCCTACGGCACTGCGTAGGATCCTACGGTCTTGGCGTGCATCCGTGCGTCGCTGCGGTCCGGTCCCAGGTCGACGGGCACGTGCACCTTCCGCTGACCACTGGCGACAACATCGATGTACTGTGGAGACCTCACGCCCCACGTTTTGAGCAATTCAGCGGTACACCACCCGGCCTCCCGCATGCCCACTATATGCCCTTGCTCAAAGTCCGTCAACTGCACATACGGTTCACATCCACGCTGTCGCGGCATGCTACCAGTGTTAAAGACTGCGATGGAGCTCCGTATGCCACGGCAAACTGGCTGACACTGACAGCGGCGGTGCACAAATGCTGCGCAGCTAGCGCCATTCGACGGTCAACACCGCGGTTCCTGGTGTGTCCGCTGTGCCGTGCGTGTGATCATTGCTTGTACAGCCCTCTCGCAGTGTCCGGAGCAAGTATGGTGGGTCTGACACACCGGTGTCAATGTGTTCTTTTTTCTATTTCGAGGAGTGTATAAAGTGATTATGTTCTTTGGATATAGTTTGTGTATGTTTTGATTAGTTAAAAATAATGCTATGTTTCAAGGACCATTGGTCTGTTTGTGTCAAAATGGTGTAGATTACATTGGTTTTCCACTCTATGTCTTTTTTGTGTTTATGGCTACATACTGGCTATTTACAGTTTACCAGTCAGCTTATTAGTTGAAAAGTAAAAATAATGAACATATTCGTCTCCGTCACTGCTCATGTTATTGTTACGGAATGTTTATATCTATTTAGAAATAGCACAAGCAATAATTGTAGTCTTTTATACCACAAGGTTTTTGTTAAATATCCATATTTAGAGCAGAAGTTGCCAGAAGAAGCAATTTCAGTTCAGATTTAAGTTTGTGTAAAGATTTACAGCAGCAAGTTGTCTTTGTTTTATTCTTCAGTTTGTATTTACCATGACTGGTTTCAAATTAACAAGTCATTTATCATCAGATGGTACATATTTATTGCATATTTGCGACATTCTTGTGGCTCATGTAGTTATGGCAAGAGAACGAAACATATGTTCACTGAATGTAGTGAGAAGTATGTACAGATCACACCTGGCCGCAGCGGCATAACTCCAGCAATGCTGCAAACATGCAATAAATATGTGCCATCTGATGATAGTGATTCAAAACTGGTCCTGGTGAATAACAATTGAAAAATAATACAAAAGGTGGCTGATAGCAGTAATTTCTGAAAAATTTTTGAAATTTTGGCACCTCTCAGATTATATTAGTTGGAAAATAATAGAAAACTTTTGTGGCTGTTGTTGAACACTTTCATGAACCTTCGGTAGGCTTAGTGATAAAGGATTATTATGTTTTCTTCTAAATTTTGATTGAAATAACCTCTTGGTTGACAGACAGCTATCGTTGCACTGGGTTGTTCGTTACATACATCATTCCACATATTTAGAACAAGCAAGAGTTGCACAATGCAAATTGAGCAAAACATACAATTAGATTACTTTCATTGTTATTGTCAGCAGTAGTGGGAAGTACATCAGTGGGGATGGTGGACAAGGCAACAGTTGTCCCTCCCCTTCCTGTGCATTGTACTGTGCCTGAGAAAGCTGTGTGGTGCCTAAAAAATGTCATTGTAGCGGGCACATGGGTGTCAAGAAAGAACTGAAGTTGGCTGACTCCTAGCCACTGCCACAGTCACAGAGTTATTTTAGTCAAGGTGTAGTGTGGCTGTGAAAACCCAGTTCAAGCTGAACTGTGATCTGCACTATCAATACAAGACATAAATATAACTTTTGTGTAAACATTGCATCCTTACCTAGGATTTAACAAAGTTGTGTACTATGGTATGAAGATATTTGAGCAGTTCACATCTAACATACAGTAAGTAATTAGTTATCTCAGCCAAATCAAAGGAAAATTTAAAAGATATCTCATTAGTGACTCCTTCCACTGATTATCTTAGTGCAAGGATTTGATTCCTTCTTTAGACGGATGACAATTAGTGTGTTGTAAACTGTCCTGTGTAATTACATATTTAGGTTACTGTTTTCTTTGAAAAAATACTTGATTAATGAAGTAAAATTTAAGTTTGTGATACGACAGCCTGCAGCTACCTAATATAACTAAAGTAGTAGCAGCTTTCTTTCTATTTCACTAGAAAACATTTAACTGGCACAAAAACAGAACTAATATTAAGCGGTATTGCGATAGTTTCTTGTTAATATAGTGCACAGTTTAAGCAATGTTTGGTTGTCATTTGTTAATGTGTACCTTCACTTGTGTTTTAGCCCTGTAGGTTCACCTTCTTGGTGGGATGTACAGAATGTGGTGAATAAGTAGAAGAAGTCTCTATTCTTTGACAGTTGTCATGGTTTATTTATGTCAAGCCACAGTGAATGTATATAATGTGATGGTGCTCTTAAAATGCTTAATGCCTTGAACATGCACCCACATAATGACTGTCAGTAAGCCTGTAGCATCACTATCTTCAGCTGCCCACTTGCAATGTGAATGCAATACACTATTAGATTAGCTGATTATGTGTTTCACCATTTGACAACTTAATATGTGCTCAAATGTAGGAGTTTTTACTAATGGGTACTTATTTTGAGAGTGATTTGAACTTCATTGTCGACAGAGTGGTGTATTCTACACACAAAATTTGTGTTACTGATCAGTACATATTTAATTCTTTTCTAATTTTACATGTAGTGATGTTATTCTAATGATATTATTCTATTTACAGTTGTTTCCATTACTGCCAGGTTCTATCAAAAAATATTCAATAATTCACTCGATATACCTTTGATTTATTTTCAGAAACAAGGTGCAAATCCAGTACCACAACAGAATGACTACAGGATTGCACAACCAAACGTTCTCTGCCACCAGACTATTTTTTCTGGGATGTTTACTAACCATCTGTGCCAAATTAATGTGTCTGGTAATGTATTAATGTTATGTCACTGTCTATTGTAGTATCATAGATACACTTTACGAAAATGAAATGGTTTACATTCCACTGTGAAAACTCACGGTCATGAAATGTTCGTTGAATTGGTTTGACATTTGTATCTGTTGTGTTGGAGCTACTGTTGCAAAGAATGGGATTTTTTAATATGATATGAAAAACAACTGCAGTAAAATAAATTTGTTTATTGAAAAATGAGTTACGTTTCTTACACATGTTATATCATCCCATTTATCATTACATCATTATCTTAGGTGTGTGTGTGTGTTTTCTCTCTCTCTCTCTCTCTCTCGGAAAGGGGGGGAGGGAGGTGTGCACACCTCTCTCTCTCTCTCTCTCTCTCTCTCTCTCTCTCTCTTGGAAAGGGGGGGAGGGAGGTGTGCACACACTTTTGAGAAGAGTTCAATGGTCCATCCACTAATGATTATAGGTCCAAGTTCTGCATGAAATGTTGAATGTTTTGTTATAATATATTCAATTATTAAAAATTTATTCGCTTGCTGTGAACTGTTAGACATCAGCTGTATTAGGTATAAATGTAATACCTATTAGAGACTTGTGAAAATTTCTGCCGGGCTTCAACTTGAACCTACATTTCTCTCATGTTGTGAGGTAATATTCCGTGAAGTTCTGGGTTTGCAGTCAGATGTTACTGAACCAGTCTTTTGACTGCATAACTTCCAGCAATCTGAATTTTTATGGGATGAAGAAATACTGAATATTCATCTGTCCTAGAAACCTCATCAGAGATTCACTGTGTATATGTTTAGAATAAGGTATAATGATTCTCTTGTAACACATTCAGCCAATGATACACAGCTTTTTATTTATCATGTATTCAGTTCTTTTTTCTTGATTCTTTCCACACATCACCTCTCCTCTGTTTGTAACTTCAGATTGATCTGTCCGTGAGAGTATGTAATGGGCTATGAAAATGAACCGTTATTTACTACTGTTTCTTCTAGATAAGTTCTGCTTGGTTTGACCTTTTGGATGCAACATGATCTTGAAGAAATAAAACAAGTAGGAGTAGCAACAGTTATGACCAGTGCGTGATTTGTAAAAAAGAAGAGGTACCAGTACTGTGACTTACTAGAGGTATCAGTATGGCGTAACATCAGAAATAGAGCACTGGTTATAACAACAAAAGCAATTGTTTGGTTTTCCTTTGTCATCTCACAGCAATAAAAAAAGAAAGATTTATGTTTGACAGTATTATGAAAAGAATAGTTGCTACTCATCATAGAGTGGGAGTCGCTGATTCGCAGATAAGCACAACAAAACGACTGTCAAACACTCCTTTTGGCTACAGTAGGTCTTCATTAGATTTAGACTGCACACAACACACAAATGCAATGTGTGCTGATGTGGCCACATTCTCTGGCTGCCAAGGAAAGACGTTGAGCATCTTGCACTGCTGCTCTCATGCCAGCTTTGGCAGCCAGAGACTGATGAGGTAGGTGTGTGTGTGTGTGTGTGTGTGTGTGTGTGTGTGTGTGTGTGTGTGTGTGTGTGTGTGTGTGTATGTGAGAGAGAGAGAGAGAGAGAGAGAGAGAGAGAGAGAGGGAGAGAGAGAGAGAGAGAGAGATATATTCTTATGAAGGGCTGTTTGGCCAAAAGCTTTGTTTGACAGTCTTTTTATTGTATGTATCTATAACTCAGCACCTCCATTATGGATCTACATCTGCATCTACATCTGCATCTACATCTACATCCATACTCCACAATCCACCTGACGGTGTGTGGCGGAGGGTACCTTGAGTACCTCTATCGGTTCTCCCTTCTACTCCAGTCTCGTATTGTTCGTGGAAAGAAGGATTGTCAGTATGCTTCTGTATGGGCTCTAATCTCTCTGATTTTATCCTCATGGTCTCTTCGCGAGATATACGTAGGAGGGAGCAATATACTGCTTGACTCCTCGGTGGAGGTATGTTCTCCAAACTTCAACAAAAGCCTGTACCGAGCTACTGAGCATCTCTCCTGCAGAGTCTTCCACTGGAGTTTATCTATCATCTCCGTAACGCTTTCGCAGTTACTAAATGATCCTGTAATGAAGTGCGCTGCTCTCCATTGGATCTTCTCTCTCTCTTCTATCAACCCTATCTGGTACGGATCCCACACTGCTGAGCAGTATTCGAGCAGTGCGCGAACAAGCGTACTGTAACCTACTTCCTTGGCTTTCGGATTGCATTTCCTTAGAATTCTTCCCATGAATCTCAGTCTGGCATCTGCTTTACCAACGATTAACGTTATATGATCATTCCATTTTAAATCACTCCTAATGCGTACTCCCAGATAATTTATGGAATTAACTGCTTCCAGTTGCTAACCTGCTATATTGCAGCTAAATGATAATGGATCTTTCTTTCTATGTATTCGCAGCACATTACACTTGTCTACATTGAGATTCATTTGCCATTCCCTGCACCATGAGTCAACTCGCTCAGATCCTCCTGCATTTCAGTACAATTTTCCATTGTTACAACCTCTCGATATACCACAGCATCATCCGCAAAAGGCCTCAGTGAACTTCAGATGTCATCCACTATGTCATTTATGTATATTGTGAATAGCAACGGTCCTACGACACTCCCCTGTGGCACACCTAAAATCACTCTTACATTGGAAGACTTCTCTCCATTGAGAATGACATGCTGCGTTCTGTTATCTAGGAACTCTTCAATCCAATCACACAATTGGTCTGATGGTCCATATGCTCTTACTTTGTTCATTAAACGACTGTGGGGAACTGTATCGAACGCCTTGCGGAAGTCAAGAAACACGGCATCTACCTGGGAACCCGTGTCTGTGGCCCTCTGAGTCTCATGGACAAATAAAGCGAGCTGGGTTTCACACAACCGTCTTTTTCGAAACCCATGCTGAATCCTACAGAGTAGATTTCTAGTCTCCAGAAAAGTCATTGTACTCGAACATAACACGTGTTCCAAAATTCTACAACTGATCGACGTTACAGATATAGGTCTATAGTTGTGCATATCTGTTCGACGTCCCTTCTTCAAAACAGAGGTGACCTGTGCCCTTTTCCAATCCTTTGGGATGGCACGCTCTTCTAGAGACCTACAGTACACCGCTGCAAGAAGGGAGGCAAGTTCCTTCGCGTACTCTGTGTAAAATCGAACTGGTATCCCATCAGGTCCAGCAGCCTTTCCTCTTTGGATTTGTTATAATGTCCACCGTCATGCCATCTCCTTGTAAGACAATCAGTAGAAGGAGTCACTAATGAGATATGTTTTAAATTTTCCCTTGAATTATGTCCTTGTTCCCCCCAAAGAAACTGATAGATGAAATTGATCTTATGAATTTTTGTGTGGTGGAGGGGGGAGGGTGGAAACAGAGGGTATGGTTTGCACTGCTCAGATGGAAAAATCTCTCTTAGCACGTGTTAATTAAGAAATCCCAACCTCATCATGGATCTGCCATTATAGATTTATCATTGAGTCAACATAGCAGAATTAATAAATTAATTTGAGAGTGATGAATGAAATCAAAATATTTTATTATTGGCTCTGCATGGGATCTAAACTCTGTCATATTCATCTTTTTTGTCATAATATATTTGGGTGCACTGATGCAAAACTTCAGAAAGAGTATACAAGATAAAAGCTCCATGTATAAGGGGCTGTCAAATGAAAATAAGACTGATGGAAAAAGTAAGTAAAATGTTTAGTATTACAAAAGTAATCACCATATCTGTGAATACATTTATGCCACTGTAAGACAAGATGGTCAATCACTCCATGGAAAAATGTTTGCGGTTATCTATGAAACCATAATTGTATCCATGAGTGCACCTCTTGGTGTGAACCAACGAATGGCCAAGAATGTTTTTTTAGTGCTTCAAAAATATGGAAATCACATGAGGAGAGACTGGGACACTATGGAGGTTGTGTGAAGGCTACCCAGACAAAACTGCAGCACAGTTTAAGCAACCTGCCAATAAAGTGTCTGCCAAGATTGTGCAGAGTATGCTGTAGAAGTTTTGCTGAGAAACACACATTATTCACAAAGTCCCAATCTGTCCTCATGTGATTTTCATATTTTTAGAGCCCTGAAGAAAGGTATTCATGGCTGTCCCTTTGGTTCGGATAAAGAGGTGCATGCCTGGCAACTGCAAACATTTTTCCACCAAGGCATTGACCGTTGTAAATGTGTTAACAACTATGGCAAGTATTTCTGTATTAATGGGTAGTTTACTTACTTTTTCCCATCTTTTCCGTATTAATCTCACTGCCCTTGAATGCCACTCTATCTTATGTTTGCTTTTGTAGATCTGTGTTCTATGTACACAAGTGGTCTATTACTGTTTCACAGCATTTTATTTTTTTTTAATACTGTGTTCACCTCAAACTTGCAGCTGTGTGCTGGATTAAATATATCCCAAATTTGGTAGGTTTTCATAATCCAGCTAGATTATCTGCAGTGCTAAAGCAATCAACAGTAGCTTAATAAACACTGATTGACATGCACAGTTTTGGATTTGAGAACTGTAGACTCACTTTTTTGAGGTGAGGGCACCAGAATACATGCTTCTAGTATACAGATGAGGAACTTGAAACTTAGCAAGTTGGAGTAAAAAGTCGTATTTAGGTAATGTATCAGTAAAATTAATTATTCATCAGTTCATCTGGGTTCTGCTAATGCCTATGGTATAGTTAATTTTTCACTGTACATGTTCTTTTAAGAGAAATATTTAGTTTGCTTTATTCAGAAGCCATATGCTCAGGAACATATTGTGAGCTAGCAGTTGAATATTTCCAGAATGACAAATTATTTGAAAGCACTCATTTCACTCTATCAGTAAACATCTTGTTATTTGTGAAAGTCATTAACTAAAATGTTGTTCACAATTAAAGTTTCCATACCCAGGAAATAATATTATTTGGACCTTTAAGTATGTTTATAAAATCATAGCTGTAATAATTTCTTGATGTAATTTTTCTGAACTAGAAAATAGCTTTGGTTATCAGAGTAATTTGACAGTTAAGAAAGGA